>NW_024112696.1:0-9683 GCF_003073215.2 Triticum urartu | reverse complement strand
TCGCACGAGATCCAATCTCCTAGGGGGGCGGCCAAAGGGGGTGCCTTGCCCCCCAAGGCAAGGGTGGCGCCCCCACCCCTAGGGTTCTAACCCTAGGCGCAGGGGGAGGCCCAAGGGGGGCGCACCAGCCCACTAGGGGCTGGTTCCCCTCCCACTTCAGCCCATGGGGCCCTCCGGGATAGGTGGCCCCACCCGGTGGACCCCCGGGACCCTTCCGGTGGTCCCGGTACAATACCGGTGACCCCGAAACCTTCCCGATAGCCGAAACTGGACTTCCTATATATAAATATTTACCTCCGGACCATTCCGGAACTCCTCGTGACGTCCGGAGATCTCATCCGGGACTCCGAACAACTTTCGGGTTACCGTGTGCTAATACTCTACAACCCTAGCGTCACCGAACCTTAAGTGTGTAGACCCTACGGGTTCGGGAGACATGCAGACATGACCGAGAGACTCTCCGGTCAATAACCAACAGCGGGATCTGGATACCCATGTTGGCTCCCACATGCTCCTCGATGATCTCATCGGATGAACCACGATGTCGAGGATTCAATCAATCGTATACAATTCCCTTTGTCAATCGGTACGTTACTTGCCCGAGACTCGATCGTCGGTATCCCAATACCTTGTTCAGTCTCGTTACCGGCAAGTCACTTTACTCGTACCGTAATGCATGATCCCGTGATCAACCACTTGATCACATTGAGCTCATTATGATGATGCATTACCGAGTGGGCCCAGAGATACCTCTCCGTCATACGGAGTGACAAATCCCAGTCTCGATTCGTGCCAACCCAACAGACACTTTCGGAGATACCTGTAATGTACCTTTATAGTCACCCAGTTACGTTGTGATGTTTGGCACACCCAAGGCACTCCTACGGAATCCGGGAGTTGCACAATCTCATGGTCTAACGAAATGATACTTGACATTCAGAAAAGCTACAACAAACGAACTATACGATCTTTGAGCTATGCTTAGGATTGGGTCTTGTCCATCACATCATTCTCCTAATGATGTGATCCCGTTATCAATGACATCCAATGTCCATAGTCAGGAAACCATGACTATCTTTTCATCAACGAGCTAGTCAACTAGAGGCTCACTAGGGACGTGTTGTGGTCTATGTATTCACACATGTATTACGATTTCCGGATAACACAATTATAGCATGAACAATAGACAATTATCATGAACAATGAAATATAATAATAACCATTTTATTATTGCCTCTAGGGCATAATTTCCAACAAGTCTCCCACTTTGCACTAGAGTCAATATTCTAGTTACATTGTGATGAATCGAACACCCATGCAGTTCTGGTGTTGATCATGTTTTGCTCTAGGGAGAGGTTTAGTCAACGGATCTGCTACATTCAGGTCCGTATGTACTTTACAAATCTCTATGTCTCCATTTTGAACACTTTCACGAATGGAGTTGAAGCGACGCTTGATATGCCTGGTCTTCCTGTGAAACCTGGGCTCCTTGGCAAGGGCAATAGCTCCAGTGTTGTCACAGAAGAGAGTCATCGGGCCCGACGCATTGGGTATGACTCCTAGGTCGGTAATGAACTCCTTCACCCAGACTGCTTCTTGTGCTGCCTCCGAGGCTGCCATGTACTCCGCTTCACATGTAGATCCCGCCACAACGCTTTGCTTGCAACTGCACCAGCTTACTGCCCCACCATTCAAAATATACACGTATCCGGTTTGTGACTTAGAGTCATCCAGATCTGTGTCGAAGCTAGCATCGACGTAACCCTTTACGACGAGCTCTTCGTCACCTCCATAAACGAGAAACATTTCCTTAGTCCTTTTCAGGTACTTCAGGATATTCTTGACCGCTGTCCAGTGTTCCATGCCGGGATTATTTTGGTACCTTCCTACCAAACTTACGGCAAGGTTTACATCAGGTCTGGTACACAGCATAGCATACATGATAGACCCTATGGCCGAGGCATAGGGGACGACACTCATCTTTTCTCTATCTTCTGCCGTGGTCGGGCATTGAGCCGTGCTCAATCTCGTACCTTGCAATACAGGCAAGAACCCCTTCTTTGACTGATCCATTTTGAACTTCTTCAATATCTTGTCAAGGTACGTACTCTGTGAAAGACCAATGAGGCGTCTCGATCTATCTCTATAGATCTTGATGCCTAATATATAAGCAGCTTCTCCAAGGTCCTTCATTGAAAAACACTTGTTCAAGTAGGCCTTTGTGTTTTCCAAGAATTCTATATCATTTCCCATCAACAGTATGTCATCCACATACAATATGAGAAATGCTACAGAGCTCCTACTCACTTTCTTGTAAATGCAGGCTTCTCCATAAGTCTGCATAAACCCAAACGCTTTGATCATCTCACCAAAGCGAATGTTCCAACTCCGAGATGCTTGCACCAGCCCATAAATCGAGCGTTGGAGCTTGCACACCTTGTCAGCATACTTAGGATCGACAAAACCTTCCGGCTGCATCATATACAATTCTTCCTTAAGGAAACCATTAAGGAATGCCGTCATTTGCCATATCTCATAATCATAGAATGCGGCAATTGCTAACATGATTCGGACGGACTTCAGCTTCGCTGGTGAGAAAGTCTCATCGTAGTCAACCCCTTGAACTTGTCGATAACCCTTAGCGACAAGCCGAGCTTTATAGATGGTCACATTACCATCTGCGTCTGTCTTCTTCTTAAAGATCCATTTATTTTCTATGGCTCGCCGATCAACGGGCAAGTCAGTCAAAGTCCATACTTGTTTTCATACATGGATCCTATCTCGGATTTCATGGCTTCCAGCCATTTGTCGGAATCCGGGCCCGCCATCGCTTCTCATAGTTCGAAGGTTCATTGTCTAACAACATGATTTCCAAGACAGGGTTGCCGTACCACTCTGGTGCGGAACGTGTCCTTGTGGACCTACGAAGTTCAGTAGCAACTTGATCTGAAGTTTCATGATCATCATCATCAACTTCCTCTCTAGTCGGTGCAAGCACCTCAGGAACATTTTCTTGAGTTACGCCACTTACCGGTTCAAGATGTAATACTTCATCAAGTTCTACCTTCCTCCCACTTATTTCTTTTGAGAGAAACTGTTTCTCTAGAATGGACCCATTCTTGGCAACAAAGATTTTGCCTTTGGATCTGAGGTAGAAGGTATACCCAATAGTTTCTTTAGGGTATCCTTATGAAGACGCATTTTTTCGACTTGGGTTCGAGCTTTTCAGGTTGGAATTTTCTTGACATAAGCATCGCATCCCCAAACTTTTAGAAACGACAGCTTAGGTTTCTTCCCAAACCATAATTCATACCGGTGTCGTCTCAACGGATTTCGACGGAGCCCTATTTAAAGTGAATGCGGCAGTCTCTAAAGCATAGCCCCAAAATGATAGCGGTAAATCGGTAAGAGACATCATAGATCGCACCATATCTAATAGAGTGCGATTACGACGTTCGGACACACCATTACGCTGAGGTGTTCCAGGCGGCGTGAGTTGTGAAACTATTCCACATTTTCTTAAGTGTGTGCC
Source organism: Triticum urartu (assembly GCF_003073215.2). Classification (NCBI taxonomy): domain Eukaryota; kingdom Viridiplantae; phylum Streptophyta; class Magnoliopsida; order Poales; family Poaceae; genus Triticum; species Triticum urartu. Next base: position 6,151 of record NW_024112696.1, on the reverse strand, counting down.
AAATTCGTGACTCAAGTATTCTCCCCCACGATCTGATCGCAAGAACTTGATTTTCCTGTCACGTTGATTCTCAACCTCACTCTGAAATTCCTTGAACTTTTCAAAGGTCTCAGACTTGTGTTTCATTAAGTAGACATACCCATATCTACTCAAGTCATCAGTGAGGGTGAGAACATAACGATAGCCACTGCGAGCCTCAACACTCATTGGACCGCACACATCAGTATGTATGATTTCCAATAAGTTGGTTGCTCGCTCCATTGTTCCTGAGAACGGAGTCTTGGTCATTTTACCCATGAGGCATGGTTCGCACGTGTCAAATGATTCGTAATCAAGAGACTCTAAAAGTCCATCTGCATGGAGCTTCTTCATGCATTTGACACCTATGTGACCAAGGCGGCAGTGCCACAAGTATGTGGGACTATCATTATCAACCTTACATCTTTTGGTACTCACACTATGAACATGTGTAGTAATACGCTCGAGATTCATTAAGAATAAACCATTCACCATAGGAGCATGACCATAAAACATATCTCTCATATAAATAGAACAACCATTATTCTCGGATTTAAATGAGTAGCCATCTCGAATTAAACGAGATCCCGATACAATGTTCATGCTCAAAGCTGGCACTAAATAACAATTATTGAGGTTTAAAACTAATCCCGTAGGTAAATGTAGAGGTAGCGTGCCGACGGATCGCGCGATCACATCGACCTTGGAACCATTCCCGACGCGCATCGTCACCTCGTCCTTCGCCAGTCTCCGCTTATTCCGCAGCTCCTGCTTTGAGTTACAAATGTGAGCAACCGCACCGGTATCAAATACCCAGGAGCTACTACGAGTACTGGTAAGGTACACATCAATTACATGTATATCACATATACCTTTCGTGATGCCGGCCTTCTTGTCCGCTAAGTATTTGGGGCAGTTCCGCTTCCAGTGACCACTTCCCTTGCAATAAAAACACTCAGTCTCGGGCTTGGGTCCATTCTTTGGCTTCTTCCCGGCAGCTTGCTTACCGGGCGCGGCAACTCCCTTGCCGTCCTTCTTGAAGTTCTTCTTACCCTTGCTTTCTTGAACTTAGTGGTTTTATTCACCATCAACACTTGATGTTCCTTTTTGACTTCTACCTCTGCTGATTTCAGCATTGAATATCTCAGGAATGGTCTTTTCCATCCCCTGCATATTGAAGTTCATCACAAAGCTCTTGTAGCTCGGTGGAAGCGACTGAAGGATTCTGTCAATGACCGCGTCATCCGGGAGATTAACTCCCAGCTGAGTCAAGCGGTTATGCAACCCAGACATTTTGAGTATGTGCTCACTGACAGAACTATTTTCCTCCATCTTAACTGAAGAACTTGTCGGAGACTTCATATCTCTCGACCCGGGCATGAGCTTGGAAAACCATTTTCAGCTCTTCGAACATCTCATATGCTCCGTGTCTCTCAAAACGCTTTTGGAGCCCCGGTTCTAAGCTGTAAAGCATGCCACACTGAACGAGGGAGTAATCATCAGCACGTGTCTGCCAAGCGTTCATAACGTCTTGGTTCTGTGGGACGGGTGCGTCACCTAGCGGTGCTTCTAGGACATAATCTTTCTTGGCAGCTATGAGGATGATCCTCAGGTTCCGGACCCAGTCCGTATAGTTGCTGCCATCGTCTTTCAGCTTGGTTTTCTCTAGGAACGCGTTGAAGTTGAGGACAACGTGGGCCATTTGATCTACAAGACATATTGTAAAGATTTTAGACTAAGTTCATGATAATTAAGTTCATTAATCAAATTATTCAATGAACTCCCACTCAGATAGACATCCCTCCAGTCATCTAAGTATAACATGATCCGAGTTAACTAGGCCGTGTCCGATCATCACGTGAGACGGACTAGTCAACATCGGTGAACATCTTCATGTTGATCGTATCTTCTATACGACTCATGCTCGACCTTTCGGTCTTCTGTGTTCCGAGGCCATGTCTGTACATGCTAGGCTCGTCAAGTCAACCTAAGTGTTGCGTGTGTAAATCTGTCTTACACCCGTTGTATTCGAACGTTAGAATCTATCACACCCGATCATCACGTGGTGCTTCGAAACAACGAACCTTCGCAACGGTGCACAGTTAGGGGGAACACTTTCTTGAAATTATTACGAGGGATCATCTTATTTAAGCTACCGTCGTTCTAAGCAAATAAGATGTAAAACATGATAAACATCACATGCAATCAAATAGTGACATGATATGGCCAATATCATTTGCTCCTTTTGATCTCCATCTTCGGGGCTCCATGATCATCGTTGTCACCGGCATGACACCATGATCTCCATCATCGTGTCTTCTTGAAGTTGTCTCGTCATCTATTACTTCTACTACTATGGCTAACGCTTTAGCAATAAAGTAAAGTAATTACATGACGTTTATGTTGACACGCAGGTCATAAATAAATAAAGACAACTCCTATGGCTCCTGCCGGTTGTCATACTCATCGACATGCAAGTCGTGATTCCTATTACAAGAACATGATCATCTCATACATCACATATATCATTCATCACATCCTTTGGCCATATCACATCACAAAACACTTGCTGCAAAAACAAGTTAGACGTCCTCTAATTGTTGTTGCAAGTTTTTACGTGGCTGCTATAGGTTTCTAGCAAGAACGTTTCTTACCTACGCCAAAACCACAACGTGAATTGCCAATTTCTATTTACCCTTCATAAGGACCCTGTTCATCGAATCCGATCCGACTAAAGTGGGAGAGACAGACACCCGCCAGCCACCTTATGCAACTAGTGCATGTTAGTCGGTGGAACCGGTCTCACGTAAGCGTACGTGTAAGGTTGGTCCGGGCCGCTTCATCCCACGATGCCGCCAAATCAAGATAAGACTAGTAATGGCAATATAATTGACAATATCGACGCCCACAACTACTTTGTGTTCTACTCGTGCAGAGTAACTACGCATAGACCTAGCTCATGATGCCACTGTTGGGGAACGTAGCAGAATTTTAAAATTTTCTACGCATCACCAAGATCCATCTATGAAGTCATCTAGCAATGAGGGAGAGAGGAGTGCATCTACATACCCTTGTAGATCACGAGCGGAAGCGTTCAAGAGAACGGGGTTGATGGAGTCGTACTCGACGTGATTCAAATCACCGATGACCAAGTGCCGAACGGCCAGCACCTCTGCGTTCAACACACGTACGGTTGGGAAGACGTCTCCTCCAACTTGATCCAGCAAGGGGGAAGGAGAGGTTGATGAAGATCCAGCAGCACGACGGCGTGGTGGTGGAAGCAACGGTGATCTCGGCAGGGCTTCGCCAAGCGCAGGGAAGACGGAGGAGTGTCACGGGAGGGAGAGGGAGAGGCCAGGGGCGGGGTGCGCAGCCCTCCCTCCCCCACTATATATAGGGTGCCTAGGGGGGCGCCGGCCCTAGGAGATCCAATCTCCTAGGGGGGCGGCAGCCAAGGGGGTGCCTTGCCCCCCAAGGCAAGGGTGGCGCCCCCACCCCTAGGGTTTCCAACCCTAGGCGCAGGGGGAGGCCCAAGGGGGGGCGCACCAGCCCACTAGGGGCTGGTTCCCCTCCCACTTCAGCCCATGGGGCCCTCCGGGATAGGTGGCCCCACCCGGTGGACCCCCGGGACCCTTCCGGTGGTCCCGGTACAATACCGGTGACCCCGAAACCTTCCCGATGGCCGAAACTGGACTTCCTATATATAAATCTTTACCTCCGGACCATTCCGGAACTCCTCGTGACGTCCGGGATCTCATCCGGGACTCCGAACAACTTTCGGGTTACCGTGTGCTAATATCTCTACAACCCTAGCGTCATCGAACCTTAAGTGTGTAGACCCTACGGGTTCGGGAGACATGCAGACATGACCGAGAACTCTCCGGTCAATAACCAACAGCGGGATCTGGATACCCATGTTAGCTCCCACATGCTCCACGATGATCTCATCGGATGAACCACGGTGTCGAGGATTCAATCAATCCGTATACAATTCCCTTTGTCAATCGGTACGTTACTTGCCCGAGACTCGATCGTCGGTATTCCAATACTTTGTTCAGTCTCGTTACCGGCAAGTCACTTTACTCGTACCATGATGCATGATCCCGTGATACCCCACTTGATCACATTGAGCTCATTATGATGATGCATTACCGAGTGGGCCCAGAGATACCTCTCCATCATACGGAGTGACAAATCCCAGTCTCGATTCGTGCCAACCCAACAGACACTTTCGGAGATACCTGAAATGTACCTTTATAGTCACCCAGTTACGTTGTGACGTTTGGCACACCCAAGGTACTCCTACGGTATCCGGGAGTTGCACAATCTCATGGTCCAAGGAAATGATACTTGACATTCAGAAAAGCTACAACAAACGAACTACACGATCTTTGAGCTAAGCTTAGGATTGGGTCTTGTCCATCACATCATTCTCCTAATGATGTGATCCCGTTATCAATGACATCTAATGTCCATAGCCAGGAAACCATGACTATTCTTTGATCAACGAGCTAGTCAACTAGAGGCTCACTAGGGACGTGTTGTGGTCTATGTATTCACACATGTATTACGATTTCCGGATAACACAATTATAGCATGAACAATAGACAATTATCATGAACAAAGAAATATAATAATAACCATTTTATTATTGCCTCTAGGGCATATTTCAACAAATCTCGGTGTGACCGATTACACAAACTCGGTAGGACCGATTACACAAAGAGTTGGTCAGGTAAACTCGGTGGGACTGATTGCTCATCTCGGTGAGACAGAATGTTACAAAAGGGAAACAGAGAGTTTACATTGCAATCTCGGTGGGACCGATCGCTCATCTCGGTAAGACCGAAACGTTACGAAGGGAAACAGAGAGATTACAATCCCATCTCGGTGAGACCGAGATCCCTATCGGTGAGACCGATTTGCCTAGGGTTTGTGGCAGTGGCTATGACATTTGAAACTCGGTGGCGCCGGATAGAAAGAATCGGTGGGGCCGAGTTTGACTTTTGGTTTAGGTCATATGTGGATGTGGGAAGGTAGTTGAGGATTTTGGAGCATATCACTAAGCATTTTGAGCAAGCAAGCCATTAAGCAACACCTCATCCCTCCTTGATAGTATTGGCTTTTCCTATAGACTCAATGTGATCTTGGATCACTAAAATATAAAATGTAGAGTCTTGAGCTTCAAGCTTGAGCCAAACTTTTTGTCCTTAGAATTTTGAGGGATCCACTTTCCTCATCCATGCCATGCCATTCATTGAGCTTTTCCTGAAATATTAATCTTGGAATAATGTTAGCTCAATGAGCTATATGTTGTTAGGAATTACCAAAACCACCCAGGGATAGTTGCACTTTCATCATGCTCAAGACGGTGTTGACACATCAAGTGATGCCCAAGGTGAAGTTCTCTCCTCCGAGCAAGTTCAAGAACAAGAACAAGCTCAAGACGACGCTCAAGATGATCAAGTGACCACTCCTCGTCTCACCCCCGAGGAGGAATTGGAGCGTCGTGCCGCCAAGGTTGCTTCCAAGCTCTCCACCAAGGATCATCTCATGAAGAATGTGCTTGGAAGCTTAAGAAAGGGGGTAAGCACTCGTAGACAATTAGCAAACTATTGTGAGCATCACGCGTTTGTCTCTTGTGTCGCCCCACAAGGTCTATGAGGCGCTAGAAGATCCGGATTGGCTCAATGACATGCATGAAGAACTCAACAACTTCGAGCGCAACAAAGTGTGGAGATTGGTGCCAAGACCGACGGGGAACCACAATGTCATTGGAACCAAGTGGATATTTAAGAACAAGCAAGATGCCCATGGGATTATCATTCGCAACAAGGCTCGTTTGGTAGCACAAGGCTACTCCCAAGTCGAGGGTATCGACTACGGTGAAACCTTTGCTCCCGTTGCTCGTCTTGAATCTATTCGCATGTTGATTGCTTATGCTTCTCATCATAACTTTAAGTTACAACAAATGGATGTGAAGAGTGCTTTTCTTAATGGTCCCATTAATGAATTGGTTTATGTCAAGCAACCCCCCGGGTTCGAGGATCCCTACTTTCCCGATCATGTGTATCAACTCGATAAGGCACTCTATGGCCTTAAACAAGCCCCACGTGTGTGGTATGACCACCTT
>NW_024112695.1:0-9387 GCF_003073215.2 Triticum urartu | reverse complement strand
CATCCCTCAGTTTTTGAGAACCAAGGTATCAATCTAGTAGGAGGCCACGCACGAGTCCCTCGCACCTACACAAACAAATAAATCCTTGCAACCAACGCGATAAGGGGTTGTCAATCCCTACACGGTCACTTACGAGAGTGAGATCTGATAGATATGATAAGATAATATTTTTGGTATTTTTATGATAAAGAGAAATAAAGATGCAAAGTAAAATAAATGGCAAAGGAAATAACTAAGTATTGGAAGATTAATATGATGGAAGATAGACCCGGGGGCCATAGGTTTCACTAGTGGCTTCTCTCAAGAGCATAAGTATTCACGGTGTAAACAAATTACTGTTGAGCAATTGAAGAATTGAGCATAGTTATGAGAATATCTAGGTATGATCATGTATATAGGCATCACGTCCGAGACAAGTAGACCGACTCCTGCCTGCATCTACTACTATTACTCCACACATCGACCGCTATCCAGCATGCATCTAGAGTATTAAGTTCAAGAGAACAGAGTAACGCTTTAAGCAAGATGACATGATGTAGAGGGATAAACTCATGCAATATGATATAAACCCCATCTTGTTATCCTCGATGGCAACAATACAATACGTGCCTTGCCCCCTGTCACTGGAAAGGACACCGCAAGATTGAACCCAAAGCTAAGCACTCTCCCATTGCAAGAAAGATCAATCTAGTAGGCCAAACAAAACTGATAATTCGAAGAGACTTGCAAAGATAACCAATCATACATAAAAGAATTCAGAGAAGATTCAAATATTGTTCATAGATAAACTTGATCATAAACCCACAATTCATCGGTCTCAACAAACACACCGCAAAAGAAGATTACATCGAATAGATCTCCATGAGAGAGGGGAGAACATTGTATTGAGATCCAAAAAGAGAGAAGAAGCCATCTAGCTAATAACTATGGACCTGAAGGTCTGAGGTAAACTACTCACACATCATCGGAGAGGCTATGGTGTTGATGTAGAAGCCCTCCGTGATCGATGCCCCCTCCGGCGGAGCTCCGGAACAGGCCCCAAGATGGGATCTCGTGGATACAGAAAGTTACGGCGGTGGAATTAGGGTTTTGGCTCTATATCTGTATTTTGGGGGTACGTAGGTATATATAGGAGGAAGGAGTACGTCGGTGGAGCAACAGGGGGCCCACGGGGGGAGGGGTGGGGGGGGCCCGGGGGGGGGGGGTAGGCGCGCCCCCTACCTCGTGGCCTCCTGGTTGATGTCTTGACGTAGGGTCCAAGTCCTCTGGATCATGTTCGTTCCGAAAATCACGTTCCCGAAGGTTTCATTCCATTTGGACTCCGTTTGATATTCTTTTTCTGTGAAACCCTAAAATAGGCAAAAAAACAACAATTCTGGGTTGGGCCTCCAGTTAATAGGTTAGTCCCAAAAGTAATATAAGTGTATAATAAAGCCCAATAATGTCCAAAACAGAATACAATATAGCATGGAACAATCAAAAATTATAAATACGTTGGAGACGTATCAGTGTGCAATGGGTCATGGTCCCAGACCCCTGTGCGCACAGGATTCAGACCGGCGTGCTGACCTCTCTATTGTGCCTAGGTGGGCTGCGACATGTTGACCTTCTGAGGCCGGGCATGACCCAAGAAAGTGTGTCTGGCCAGAGGGATCGAGCGTGCTGGGTAATGTGGTGCACCACTGCAGGGAAGTTTATCTATTCGGATAGCCGTGTCCCTCGGTAAAAGGATGACCTAGAGTTGTATTCTAACCTTATGAAAACTAGAACCAGATACTTAATAAAACACACCCTTTCAAGTGCTAGATACAACCCGATGATCGCTCTCTCACAGGGCGACGAGGAGAGGATCGCCGGGTAGGATTATGCTATGCGGTGTTCCTTGATGTTGCTCTTGCTACTCTCTTCTACATGCTTCAAGATGGAGGCTACCAGAAGCGTAGTCTTCGATACGACTAGCTATCCCCCTCTTATTCTGGCATTCTGCAGTTCAGTCCATAGATACTATCCATTTCATTGATACCAATGCATAAGTAGTGTAGATCCTTGCTTGCGAGTACTTTGGATGAGTACTCACGGTTGCTTTGCTCCCTCTTTTCCCCCTTTTCTTTTCTTCTTGGATGTCGCAACCAGATGCTGGAGCCTAGGAGCCAGACGCTACCGTTGATGACAACTCCTACTACACCGAGGGTGCGTACTACTACGTGCATGCAACCTATGACCAGGAGTAGTTAGGAGGATCCCAGGTAGGAGACTGAAGGAAATATGCCCTAGAGGCAATAATGAAGTTATTATTTATTTCCTTATATCATGATGATTGTCTATTATTCATGCTAGAATTGTATTAACCGGAAACATAATACATGTGTGAATACATAGACAAACAAAGTGTCACTAGTATGCCTCTACTTGACTAGCTCGTTGATCAAAGATGGTTATGTTTCCTAACCATAGACATGAGTTGTCATTTGATAAATGGGATCACATCATTAGAAGAATGATGTGATTGACTTGACCCATTTCGTTAGCTTAGCACTTGATCATTTTAGATTACTGGTATTACTTTCTTCATGACTTATACATGTTCCTATGACTATGCGATTATGCAACTCCCGATTACCGGAGGAACACTTTGTGTGCTACCAAACGTCACAACATAACTGGCTGATTATAAAGGTTTTCTACAGGTGTCTCCGATGGTACTTGTTGAGTTGGCATAGATCAAGATTAGGATTTGTCACTCCGATTGTCGGAGAGGTATCTTTGGGCCCTCTCGGTAATGCACATCACTATAAGCCTTGCAAGCAATGCAACTAATGAGTTAGTTGCAGGATGATGCATTATGGGAACAAGTAAAGAGACTTGCCGGTAACGAGATTGAACTAGGTATTGAGATACCGATGATCGAATCTCGGGCAAGTAACATACTGATGCCAAAGGGAACAACGTATGTTGTTATGTTGTTTGACTGATAAAGATCTTCGTAGAATATGTAGATGAACATCCAGGTTCCGCTATTGGTTATTGACTGGAGACGTGTCTCGGTCATGTCTACATAGTTCTCGAACCCGTAGGGTCCGCACTCTTAACGTTCGGTGACGATCGGTGAGGGAGTCCTGGATTAGGGGGTCTCCGGACAGCCGTGTTGGAAATATGCCCTAGAGGCAATAATAAATTAGTTATTATTATTATGTTTCGTTGTTCATGATAGTCGTTTATTATCCATGCTAGAATTGTATTGATAGGAAACTCAGATACATGTGTGGATACATAGACAACACCATGTCCCTAGTAAGCCTATAGTTGACTAGCTCGTTGATCAATAGATGGTTACGGTTTCCTGACCATGGACATTGGATGTCGTTGATAACGGGATCACATCATTAGGAGAATGATGTGATGGACAAGACCCAATCCTAAGCCTAGCACAAGATCGTGTAGTTCGTTTGCTAAAGCTTTTCTAATGTCAAGTATCATTTCCTTAGACCATGATATTGTGCAACTCCCGGATACCGTAGGAGTGCTTTGGGTGTGCCAAACGTCACAACGTAACTGGGTGGCTATAAAGGTTCACTACAGGTATCTCCGAAAGTGTCTGTTGGGTTGGCACGAATCGAGACTGGGATTTGTCACTCCGTGTGACGATGAGGTATCTCTGGGCCCACTCGGTAGGACATCATCATAATGTGCACAATGTGATCAAGGAGTTGATCACGGGATGATGTGTTACGAAATGAGTAAAGAGACTTGCCGGTAACGAGATTGAACAAGGTATCGGGATACCGATGATCGAATCTCGGGCAAGTACTATACTGGTAGACAAAGGGAATTGTATACGGGATTGATTAAGTCCTTGACATCGTGGTTCATCCGATGAGATCATCGTGGAACATGTGGGAGCCAACATGGGTATCCAGATCCCGCTGTTAGTTATTGGCCAGAGAGTTGTCTCGGTCATGTCTGCATGGTTCCCGAACCCGTAGGGTCTACACACTTAAGGTTCGATGACGCTAGGGTTATTAGGAAGACTTGTATGTGATTACCGAATGTTGTTCGGAGTCCCGGATGAGATCCCGGACGTCACGAGGAGTTCCGGAATGGTCCAGAGGTAAAGATTTATATATGGAAAGTTGTTGTTCGGGTTCCGAGAAAAGTTCGGTTTTTTCCGGTATTGTATCGGGAAGCTTCCGGAAGCTTCCGGAGGATTCCGGAGGGGTTCGGAGGTCCGGAAAATGTTCCACCACGTCCAATACAGCAGCATGGGCTGTAGGGGGGCGCCCTAACCTTAATGGGCCAAGGGCACCAGCCCCCCCAAGGCCCATGCGCATGGGAGAGGGGAAACCCTAAGGGGGAGGGCCTCCACTTGACTTGGGAGGCACTCCTCCCCCCTTGGCCGCCGCCCCCAACCCTAGATGGGATCTAAGGGGGGCCGGCCCCCTCTCTCCCCACCTATAAATAGTGGAGGGGTGGGAGGGTGGCCACACCCTTGAACCTGGCGCAGCCCCTCCCCTCCAATACCTCTCCTCCTCCGCGTGAGCTTGGCGAAGCCCTGCCGGAGAACTGCCACTCCATCACCACCATGCCATCGTGCTGCTGTTGGACTCTCTTCCTCAACCTCTCCCTCCTCCTTGCTGGATCAAGGCGTGGGAGACGTCTCCGTTCCGTACGTGTGTTGAACGCGGAGGTGCCGTCCGTTCGGCGCTAGGATCATCGGTGATTTGGATCACGACGAGTACGACTCCATCAACCCCGTTCACTTGAACGCTTCCGCTTAGCGATCTACAAGGGTATGTAGATGCACTCTCCTTCCGCTCGTTGCTAGATTACTCCATAGATTGATCTTGGTGATGCGTAGAAAATTTTGAATTTCTGCTATGTTCCCCAACAGTGGAATCATGAGCTAGGTCTATGCGTTGTTTCTATGCACGAGTAGAACACAAGTTGTTATGGGCGTCGATTTTGTTAATTTTCTTGCCGTTACTAGTCTTATCTTGATTCGGCGGCATCGTGGGATGAAGCGGCCCGGACCGACCTTACACGTACTCTTACGTGAGACTGGTTCCACCGACTGACATGCACTAGTTGCATTAAGGTGCTAGCGGGTGTCTGTCTCTTCCCACTTTAGTTCGGATCGGATTCGATGAAAAGGGTCCTTTGAAGGGTAAATAGAAATTGGCATATCACGTTGTGGTTTTCGCGTAGGTAAGAAACGTTCTTGCTAGAAACCTATAGCAGCCACGTAAAAACTTGCAACAACAATTAGAGGACGTCTAACTTGTTTTTGCAGCATATGCCTTGTGATGTGATATGGCCAAAAGGATGTGATGAATGATATATGTGATGTATGAGATTGATCATGTTCTTGTAATAGGAATCACGACTTGCATGTCGATGAGTATGACAACCGGCAGGAGCCATAGGAGTTGTCTTAATTTATTTATGACCTGCATGTCAACATAAACGTCATGTAATTATTTTACTTTATTGCTAAAGAATTAACCATAGTAGTAGACGTAATAGATGACGAGACAACTTCAAGAAGACACGATGATGGAGATCATGATGATGGAGATCATTGGTCATGCCGGTGACAACGATGATCATGGAGCCCCGAAGATGGAGATCAAAAGGAGCAAATGATATTGGCCATATCATGTTCACTATTTGATTGCATGTGATGTTTATCATGTTTACATCTTATTTGCTCTAGAACGACGGTAGCTATAATAAGATGATTCCCTCACTAAATTTCAAGAAAAGTTTCCCCCTAACTGTATGCACCGTTGAAGGTTCGTTGTTTCGAAGCACACGTGATTGATCGGGTGTGATAGATTCTAACGTTTGAATACAACTTGTGTTGACGAGCCTAGCATGTACAGACATGGCATCGGGACACATGCGAAACACTTAGGTTGACTTGACGAGCCTAGCATGTACAGACATGGCCTAGGAACACGGAAGACCGAAAGGTCGAACATGAGTCGTATAGACGATACGATCAACATGAGATGTTCACCGTTGATGATTAGTCCGTCTCACGTGATGATCGGACACGGCCTAGTCGATTCGGATCATGTTTCACTTAGATGACTAGAGGGATGTCTATCTGAGTGTGAGTTCATTAACTTAATTTGATTAGATGAACTCAATTATCATGAACATAGTCTAAATTGTCTTCGCAAATATGTTGTAGATAAATAGCTCACGTTGTAGCTCCCTTTCAATACATTCCTAGAGAAAGATTAAGTTGAAAGATATTGTAAGCAATTATGCGGACTAGATCTATAGTCCGAGGAGTGTCCTCACTATTTCACAGAAGGCTTACGTCTTTGATGCACCGCTCGATGTGCAAACCCCTACAACGTCGTCTGTGGATGTTGTGAACACCTGACAGACGCATTCTGATGACTACCTGATAGTTTAGTGCACCATACTTTACGTCTTAGAATCTGGATTCCAATGACATTTTGAATGCCATAGAACATAGAGATGTTCCAAGAGCTGAAATTGGGATTTCAGGCTCATGCCCGTGTTGAGGTGTATGACCTCTGACAAGTTTTTGCCAACAAGATGGAGGAGAATAGCTCAGCTAGTGAGCATGTGCTCAGAATGTCTGGGTGCTACAATCACTTAAATCAAGTGGGAGTTAAACTTCCAGATAAGATAGTGATTGATAGAGTTCTCTAGCCACTATCACTAAGCTACTAGATCTTCGTGATGAACTATGACATGCAAGGGATGGAGTTGATCCCGGAGCTGTTCGCAGTGCTTAAGACCGCAAAAGGTAGAAATCAAGAAGGAGCATCAAGTGTTGATGGTTTAACAAGACCACTGGTTTCAAGAAGGGCAATGGCTAAAAGGGAAACTTCATGGATGGCAAACCAGTTACCGCTCCAGTGAAGGAACCCAAGGTTGAACCCAAACCCGAGACTAAGTGCTTCTATTGTAAGGAGAACGGTCACTGGTAGCGGAAGTACCCCAAATGCATGGTAGATAAGAAGGCTGGCAACTTCAACAAAGTATATACGTGTTATTAATGTGTACCTCACTAGTACTCCTGGTAGCACCTGGGTATTGGATACCGGTTCAGTTGCTATTATTGGTGACTTGAAGCAAAAGCTACGGACTAAACGGAGACTGGCTAAGGGCGAGGTGACGATGTGTGTTGGAAGTGTTTCCAAAGTTGATGAGATCACCATCGCACGCTCCATCTACCTTCGGGATTAGTATTGAACCTAGATAAATGTTATCAGGTGTCTACGTTGAGCATGAATATGATTAGATCATGTTCATTGCAATACGGTTATTCATTTAAGTTAGAGAATATGGTTATTCTGTTTACATGAATAATACCTTTCATGGTCATGCACCCTATGTGAATGGTTCATTGAATCTCGGTCGTGGTAATACACATGTTCACGCCAAAAGATGTAGAGTTAATAATGATAGTACCACTTTCTTGTGGCACTGCCGCTTAGGTCATATTGGCGTAAGATGCATGAAGAAACTCCATATCGATGGATGTTTGGAGTCACTTGATTTTGAATCGCTTGACACATGCGAGCCATGCCTCATGGGCAGGATGACTAAGACCCCGTTTTCAGGTACAATGAAACGGGCAAGTGACTTGTTGGAAATCATACATGCTGATGCGTGTGATCCAATGAGAATTGAAGCGTGCGGTGGATATCGCTATTTTCTCATCTTCACTGACGATTTGAGTAGATATAGGTATATTTACTTAATGAAGCACAAGTCTGAAACGTTTGAAAAGTTCAAGCGATTTCAGAGTGAAGTTAAGAATCATCATAACAAGAAGATCAAATTCCTACGATCTGATCAATGAGAATTTCTGAGTTATGAGTTTGGCAAACACTTAAGACATTGTGGAATTGTTTCACAGTTGAAGCCACCTGGAACACCACAGGGTAATGGTGTGTCCGGACGTCGTAATCGAACCTATGAGATATGGTGCGATCTATGATGTCTCTTACCGATCTACCGTTTTCATTTTGAGGTTATGCGTTAGAGACAGCTGCATTCACTTTAGATAGGACACCATCTAAGTCCGTTGAGACGACGTCGAACATTGGTTTGGCAAGAAACCAAAGTTGTCGTTTCTTAATGTTTGGGGCTGCGATGCTTAAGGCTTCAGCCGGAGAAGCTCGAACCCAAAGCGGACAAACACATCTTCATAGGATACCCAAAGGTGACAGTTGGGTATACCTTCTATCTCAGATCCGAGGGCAAATTGTTTGTCGCTAAGAACGGGTCCTTTCTCGAGAAGGAGTTTCTCTCGAAAGAATTGAGTGGGAGGAAGATAGAACTTGATGAGGTTGTCGAACCTTTATCTTCAACCAGAGAGTGATGCAACACAGAAAGATGTTTTCTGTGGCGCCTACGATCTGTTGAATAGGAAGTTAATGATAGTGATCATGAAGCTTCGGATCAAGTTGCTATCGAACCTCATAGGTCGACAAGGATATGTACTACTCCTGAGTGGTACGGTAATCCTGTCTTAGATATCATGTTGTTAGACAACAATGAACCTACGAGCTATGGAGAAGCGATGGTGGGCCCGTATTCCGACAAATGGTTAGAAGCCATGAAATCCGAGATAGGATCCATGTATCAGAACAAAGTATGGACTTTGGTGGACTTGCCCGATGATCGGCAAGCCATTGAGATAAATGGATCTTTAAGAAGAAGACGGACGTGGGCGGTAATGTTACCGTCTATGAAGCTCGACTTGTGGGAAAGAGTCTTTTCACAAGTTCAAGGAGTTGACTACGATGAGAATTTCTCACCCGTAGCGATGCTTAAGTCCGTCGGAATCATGTTAGCATTAGCTGTATTTTTCGATTATGAAATCTTACAGATGGATGTCAAAAACAAGTTTTCTTACCAGTTTTCGTAAGAAAGTGTTGTATGTGATACAATCAAGGTTTTGTCGATCCTAAGGATGCTAAAAGGTATGCTGGCTCCAGCGATCCTTCTATGGACTAGAGCAAGCATCTCGGAGTCGAATATATGCTTTGATGGAGTGATCAAAGCTTTTAGGTTTATACAATGTTTGCTAGAAACTTGTATTTACAAGAAAGTGAGTGGGAGCACTACAACATTTCTGATAAGTATATGTGGATGACATATTGTTGATTCGAAATGATGTAGAATTTCTGGAAAGCATAAACGGTTGTTTGAAGAGTGATTTTCAAAGGAAGACCTGGATAAAGCTGCTTACATATTGGGCATCAGATCTATAGAAATAGATCAAGACGCCTGATGATACTTTCAAAGAACGCACACCTTGACATGTTTTTGAAGAGTTCAAAATAGATCAGTCAAAGAAGGGGTTCTTACCTGAGTTGTAAGGTGTGAAGTTGAGTA
>NW_024112694.1:0-13409 GCF_003073215.2 Triticum urartu | reverse complement strand
CAATTTCAACAACCTATCTTTCTTTCCTGACCATCTATCGCAAAGCCATCTGGCTATTGCATGTAGATTTCCTCGTTTAGCTCTCCATTTAGAAAAGCCGTCTTAACATCCATCTGGTGGACGAGAAGACCATGCGAGGCCGCCAACGAGAGTAATACTCGAATGGTGGTCAGTCTAGCCACAGGTGAATAAGTGTCGAAAAAATCTTTCCTCTTCTTTCCGGTCATAACCCTTGGCCACAAGCCTAGCCTTGTATTTTCAATCATACCATCGGGCCTAAGCTTCTTTTTGAACACCCACTTACATCCTAATGGTTTGCAACCATAGGGACGCTCAGTGATCTCCCATGTCCCGTTAGCCATGATGGAATCCATCTCACTACGGACCGCATCCTTCCAGTAATCAGCTTCTGGAGAGGCATACACTTCCGAAATAGAAGTGGGAGTATCATCCACGAGGTACACGATGAAATCATCACCAAAGGTCTTTGCAGTCCTTTGTCTCTTGCCCCTACCAAGGGTTTCCTCATCATCCTCCTCAGGATATTCATCATGTGTTTGTTCATAATAATCCATAGGAATAGCAGGCTCAGGAGTCTCCTCAGATTCCTGTCTAGAAGTGCTTTGCATATCTCTCGTAGGAAAATATTCTCAAAGAATGTAGCATCCTTAGACTCCATAATTGTACCAACCTTCTGGTCAGGTACCTCAGATTTCACTACTAGAAATCTATAGCCAACGCTGTTCTTAGCGTAGCCCAAATTAACGCAGTCCACAGTCTTGGGTCCAATCTTACGCTTTTTGGGGATCGGCACATTGACTTTTGCCAAATAGCCCCAAGCACGCAAGTAATAAAGTGTTGTACTTCTCTTCGCCCATTTCTCATAGGGAGTGATCTCATTATCTTTTGTCAGAACTTTATTCAGGACATGACATGTCATCAATATAGCCACCCCCCACCATGCCTTGGATAAACCCGATGTATGTAACATGGCGTTAACCAAATCAGTTAGAGTACGATTTTTCCGCTCGGCAACCCCATTTGACTGAGGTGAATAGGAACGCGTCCTCTCATGAATAATTCCGTGTTCCGCACAGAAAGAATCAAACTCATTAGAGAAATACTCTCCACCACGATCTGACCGAACTCGTTTTATTTTATTTTCAAGTTGATTCTCAACTTCCGCCTTATAGATTTTAAAGTAGTGTAGAGCCTCATCTTTAGTGTTTAAAAGATATACACAACAATATCTAGTAGAATCATCTATCAGTGTCATGAAGTATCTTTTTCCACCTTTAGTCAATACACCATTCATCTCACAAAAATCAGAATGTATGAGTTCTAACGGCGCCAAATGTCTCTCCTCCGTAGCCTTATGGGGCTTGCGAGGTTGCTTTGCTTGCACACACGAATGGCACTTAGAACCTTTGGCTAAAGTGAAACTTGGGATTAAATTCAATTCTGCTAACCGCGTCATACTACCAAAACCAATGTGACAAAGACGTGAATGCCAAACTTCTGTTTCATTAACACTCAAATGAATATTGTTCACGACTTTATTACAAAAATCAGCGAGGAAAAGCGGAACAGACCTCCGCATTCATAACCTTTTCCAACAAATAGTCCATATTTCTTAACAACTACTTTATTAGACTCGAATACCAATTTAAACCCTTCTCTACATAGAAGGGAACCACTAACGAGATTCTTCTTGATGGCAGGGACATGCTGCACGTTCTTCAGTTGCATGATCGTTCCTGAAGTAAACTTTAGATCGACTGTGCCAACACTATGAATCAGAAGCACTTGCGCCATTCCCCATCAGTACGGACCCGTTCCCTATGGCCTGATAAGAAGAAAACAATGAAATGTCAGCACACACATGAATATTTGCACCTGTGTCAATCCACCAATCGGTAAGACTGACAAACTGAAAATACGTAAACAAATTACCGTACCCAGATGGCCCACTCTCATTCGTTGCTCACAATCATGTTGACAGCCTTGGAGTCCTGTCCTGGCTTCTTAAACTTGTTTGGGCACTTGGCAGCCCAATGTTCATCTGAACCACAAGTGAAACAGCCACCCTTCTTCTTATCTTTCTTGAAGGTCTTCTTGCCCTTCTTCTTAAACTCGGTATTCTGTTGGACACCAGTCTTCCCCTTGGGCTTGTGGGGGTGGAAGTTCTTCTGCACCACATTGGCGACAGAGGTCCCTTCGGTCCCTTTTCGTGCGAGTCATTTTCCCTCGAATTCTGCTCCACACTCAGATGGCCAATGACATCCTCAACTGATAATTCACGTCTCTGATGTTTTAGAGTAGTGGCAAAGTTCCTCCAGGAATTGGGTAACTTAGCGATAATGCAACCGCGACAAATTTGCCCGGCAGCACACACTTGAGAAGCTCAAGCTCCTTAGCAATGCACTGTATCTCATGAGCCTATTCCAATACAGAACGGTTTTCGACCATTTTGTAATCGTGGAACTGCTCCATAATATACATCTCACTTCCAGCATCCGTTGCGCCGAATTTAGATTCGAGCGCCTCCCACAAGTCCTTGGCAACCCGCATATGTAAGTATGCATCAACCAGCTTATCTCCGATCATGCTCAGAACGCATCCAACAAAGACGACGGTGGCCTCCCTAAACGCCTTCTCCTGTTCAGGAGCGATCGTTCCGTGGGAGTAACACCGGCGACTCAGAACACGTTCATGGCCGTGAACCATAAGACGGTTTTAGTCTGCCAATGCTTAAAGTACGTCCCCGTAAATGGGGCTGGTTTCAGTGCAGCAGCAAAACCATGGATCGAAAATTGCCTACACATATTAGGTTTTTGGATTGTTGAGAAATTAAGCAATTGTTCGATTAATTTAATCCAATAATAAATCATGAACATGACATAGGCAGTGCTATGACATACTGAATTTTGATGATGTACGCACGTACTAGGCAGATAGTAGAAACATCTATGCAAATACTAGTACTGCACACATGAAAGTAAACAGGAGCGGTGTAAATGTGTTATACCCTTCAGTAGGCCAGTCAGCCGTAGCAGCAGCGGAGGCGTCGGCCTCGTCTGCGATCCTCTTGTCCGCAGCAACCTTCTCGGCAGCCGCACGATCGGAGTCAGTGCTCATGGTGAAGACGAATGTGGCGCAGAAGTAGTTGACGTAGATGAAGTAGTTGAACCAAGGCGAGCAGTCGCGTAGGAGACGCTCCCAAAAAACCTAATCGCCTCTCTCCCGTACAGGATCTGGAGAAGCGGGGTTTCGGAGGCCTGCTCTCCCGTCAGCCGTGTACGCGGTAGACGAGATGTGATCACCGAGGGCAGCAGCAGTGAAAGGAACGACCAGGGAGCAGTGGAGGTGTGAAGCGCCTGGAGCTGAGCTGCGATGCCTCATATATATAGCCAGTCGGTAGGAGAACGGTCCAGCAATAAAACCATTTAATTACAGACATTTTGTCTCCGTAAAAACACGTTTAATTACAGATGTTTCCATCTCCACAATAAAAACGTATTTATTATGGACGTTTTCATTTTCCGCAATGAATATGACGTCTCACATTCATTTTGTGTCTGTAATGGACTCTTCAATTTTGACCGGCAAAACATTGCATTGGCTCGGCTCATTCCCGCAACCCGCAACCCGCGGCGCGCGCGCGTCGTGGCGGAGGAGGAGCGCGCGTGTGGAACACCTCTCCTTCCTTCACACCAACTCATACTAGTGGGAGAAAAGCTCACATTATAAGTTGGTGTACATCTTTCTCAACTAGCTATGTGGGACTAAACTTCCCACCACTCAATTAACAGCATGGGCCCTTAGGGATTTTCTGAAATTGTTAAGTGGGCCTGTAGCCCAACTAATATTCAGCAGCGACTACATTTGCTCAAGAAGGTTCACCGCCGGTGGTTACGACTGGTGTATCAGGTTCTACCCCGACGGACAGACAGAGGAGGATGCTTTCTACACCTCGTCCTTCTTGTGTCTATGTCGAGGAGAACCATGGCCGGGCGTGAGAGCCAAGTACACTTTGAGTTTATTGGATAGAGACGGGAATGCAACCATACGAAGAAGCGCCTTAAGACATATCTTTGTGTCATCGGGTTGTTATTATGGCTATACTAGGTTCTTCTCCAAGAAGCATATCGTCGATGACTGCTTCACAATCAGGTGCGTCCTGACCGTCATCACGCAATACACGGAGGACCAGAGCGCCTTCGTTATCCCTCGGTCGAACCTCCACGAGCACCTGGTAGACATGCCGGAGGGCGGGGAAGGCACGGATGTGACGTTCAGCGTGGGCGACCAGTTGTTCCACGCTCATAGATGCATGCTGACCGCACGATCGCCAGTGTTCAAGGCGGAGCTCTTCAGCGGAATGAAGGAGAACACTACTGGACACATCAAGATTGACGACATGGGGCCCGCCATCTTTCAAGCACTTCTTCACTTCATCTACACGAATACCTTCCCGTATAATGGTGGTGTTCGTTGCCGCGAATCGGTATGGGCTGGATAGGCTGGCGGCAATGTGTGAACAAAGGCTATGCGACAACATCGATGTGCACACAGTTGCCACCACACTTGCCTTAGCGGAGCAGCACCAATGCGTGCAACTCAAGCAAGCATGCCTTGGATTCATGTCCTCTCATGGTGTGCTCAGTGACATCCAGGAGACTGATGGATTCAAGCATCTCATATCCAGCTGCCCTTTGGTTGTAGGGGACATCATAAACAACATCGCCGTCGCTAGTGGTGGTAGGGCTGCCAAAAGGGCTCAAGTCGAAGCCACCCACAGCGACTCGTCTTCTAGCTACACCGCGATTGACTCCAAAATAAATTTATAGAGCACGAGACTATTTAATTTGTAGTTCAATTGAAAATGATCTGGGTTTGGATCAATGTTAGCTCGCTTGATTTTGGTCGACATATAGCATAATTTACGTAGCGGAACATATAAGACCTATGCTTTGCAATATACAGATGTTTTTCTTTTGCGAATTGCAATATATTGATGCAACTATCATTTCCATAATTTTATAGTATCAATCTTATATATGTCTATAACATACACCCTATTCTGTTTACATAAATTATAGCCTTTTAATTAACTTGAACATGAGTGGGTCAAGCCATTTTCGAAAGTAAACATGCTATTTTTTTATTGGCCCAAAATCCACTCAAAACCATTACGGTTAAATGCGAGCCAACTCTAAAGCCCCGACCTCCTATTCGAGTCAAAACAGAGCTTACTTGGTTGATAACACCAGCTAGCCTAGATCACCAGGATGACCGTTTGCACCCGAAGCCCTACTAGGTGTACACGTGACACCGGGAGCCCGAAGGCAGCACGTACGGTACGTACGTAGGTAGCTCCGGAACGATTCTCCTACTCCTGATTGGTATCTAGTAGTAGTATTAATCGTTCTCCTGAGAAAATAGCTTTACAAATATATGGCCAGGTTTCTTCCAAGCTTTCAATATATATATATATATATATACGTATATATATAGCGCTGCAAGTGTGGGTGTGGTGGCTAGGGACTTCTCTGGAAATGTCTTGTCTCCTCTTGAGATTTCATTGGATGTTGTAAAAGCGCGGAGGAAGCGAGACAATTTCGGGCTTGCATTGCTGTTCTCTATATAGGTATTACGCTCCATCAATCCTATAATTTTAGAGACTGACTCGTGTGCTTGTTGCTGCGTCTCTTGCAAAGGAAAGTTTTGACAGGTCAGCGCTATTTGATTTGAAGAAGGAAGCAATGAGTATCTCCAAGATGCTACCTATGGTCAAAATTTCAAAGATTAACCGGTCAGCCAATGTGGTGGCTCATCTTATTGCTAAGTATAATTTTGATAATAGGTCAGACGGTATTCTTGTTAATGATGTTCCGGCCTGTGTGATGAATTTTGTAATGAGTGATTGTAATAACTCTGTTGGTTAATTAATATATGAGGTGGTTTTCAATATATATATATATATATATATATATATATATATATATATATATATATATATATATATATATATATATATATATATACACGTATACGTATACGTAAACGAGACCCGCTCACCCGTTGCCCTTGTCGTCCGCCGACTTTGCCATGGGAAACATCATCTCTTTCTGGGGAGAGGGGGGTCGATGTGCCTAACGGAGGCCACCACCGGCGCACACAATTTCAAGGTGACAAACTACTCGCAGCTCGACGGCATGGGCGCCCTCAACCATGTAAGCTCCAAGACGTTCAGCGTCGGCGGCTATAACTGGTGCATTCTACCCTGACTAGGGCTGGACCAAAAGCTCGTAGCTCGCGAGCTTAATGAGCGCTCGATAGTTCGGCTCGTTAAGCTCGTAGCTCGCTTCTTAATGAACAGAGCCAATCATTGATTTTAGCTCGTTAAGGTTAACGAGCTTAACGAGCGAGCTAACGAGTTTCACGAGTAGCTCGTTAAGCTCGATAGTAACAACACAACACATATTTTCATCTTACGTGACAAATTTTTTTTGTAGCACCTCAGCTCATCTATTTAATCTAATCGATATATGAGGCAACAAACTACTTCATTTCTTTTTGTCATCATATTTCATCTTGAAAACCATACCTCCACATTCATCATGTACATCATAACACATTATAATCTGTTAACGAGCGCCCGCGAGCGCTCACGAGCTTAACGAGCTTCAAACGAGCCGAGCTGAGCAGAGTTTTCTGCTCGTTAATCTTAACGAGCTTAACGAGCCGAGCCTTAACGAGCACGAGCTTAATGAGTACGAGCTTAACGAGCCGAGCTGCTCATTAGTCCACCCCTAACCCTGACACATACGTTGACCACGCGTTTGCCCAACTCTCTCTCAAAGGAAGGGTGGAGCAACCAGGCGTGAAGGTGAAGTTCACGCTTAGTTTTCTGGGGAGCGATGGCACGGCGTACAAAGGCACAGAGCCTGTGGCGGCAACACGAGCTATTCTGTTCAAGGATGGTGGTGGGACTTTTCGTGGTTGGGAAGATCCGCTGACTATTGAGAAGTGCAAGTTGCAGGACGACGACTGCTTCACCATCAGGTGTGATCTAACTGTCCTGAAAAACAGGGTTGCATAATGATGTGCCCAGCAGCAGACCGAGTCGACTGGAGTGATGGTCTAGTTAGATGCTTTCCAATTTGCATGTAGAACATGGCTTTATGACCTTTTATAATCTTATGAATTCAATCTGTCTATATTTCTTTCGGATCGCTACTTTTGTATCCTATAGTTTAGGGCATCTCGACCTTTAAACTGCCCGCATCCGTCCCAAAAACGCGGTTCGGATGTGTTATGGCATCCAATGCAATACCCCATTCGTTCGTGGACCGATCCAGACGTCAACAACCTCTTGGTCCCAACCAAAACCCTCTTCCTCACTCGTGTCCTTTCCCACGTGAAACGGTTGCCACGCATTCATGCTGCTCGAGAGCACCATCGTCGCATTCATGCCGGCTCAGAGCGGACACGACCTCTCATTGGAGCCGACATTGAAGCGTCACACCGGCCAAGAGCCACTAGTAGAAAACAGGGCTATGGTCCAGGCCGGCTCAGCCCATTAGTCCCGGTTCAGTCTAGAACCGGGACCAATGTGGGCATTGGTCCCGGTTCGTGAGCCCAGGGGGCCGGCCGGGCCACGTGGGCCATTGGTCCCGGTTCGTCTGGACCTTTTGGTCCCGGTTGGTGGGACGAACCGGGACCAATGGGCCTCGCTCCTGGCCCACCACCATTGGTCCCGGTTGGTGGCTTGAACCGGGACCAAAGGCTTCCCTTTAGTCCCGGTTCATGTCATCAACCGGGACCAATGAGGTGCCTATATATACCCCCTCGCGCAAGAGCAGAGCACAGTGCTCTGTTTTTTCTGGCCGAGGGGGAGAGGGCTTTGTGGTGCTCTAGCTCACCTCCTATGCACATGAGGTGTTCGATGGAATGCCCGAGCCACACTACTTAAGCTTTCTCCTCTCGAAGCTCGACCTCCAAGCTCCATTTTCCTCGAGATTTGTCTAGATTTAGCGGTCCATCACGCCCCGTCCCCGTCTTCACCGCCGTCGATCACCCGCGCCGATCTCATCACCGACACCACCGTGGTGAGCCTCTTGTTCTTATCTTCTTTCTGAAAGGAAAAATATTCTTACTTGTATGTTTAGATAGATACTTGTATCATTTTCTTACATTTATTATTGCATCTTATATAGTGCGATGGTTTTGGTATCCGCCCCCGTCGGCCCTCGTCCTGTCTATGATTCGGATTTGGTATGTATATTATCTTTATAACTATTGGTTCATTTATTGTTTATGAAAATTATGCCGACCAACGTGACATAGATTTTATTTATCTAGGATGTATGTGAATCGGAAATGCCAACCGACCCTATTGTCGAGAGGTTAAATTTAGTTGAAGAAGAAAACAATTTGTTGAAGGAAAAAATAAAAAAAATTGAGGAGGAGAAGATGATATTGGAGTTGCATGTTGCGGATGTCGTCGATGATCACAAGATCAAGATGGATGCAATGCGCTTGAAGATTAGAAAGATTAGAAAATATGCCATTCATACCGAGGCTTGGTATCATTATGCCGTTGGATCAATTGTTACCTTGGTTGCGATTATGATCGCATTTGTTTTCGCATTGAAATGTTTTACATAGTTTCAATGTATGGTTTAATTAATTAGATGCTCTGGAGAGCTATATGTTGTTAGATGAGAACTATGTATGCACTTTGGTTTTAATGTGATGATGAACTTCTATTAATTTGGACACTTAATTATATATAATGCACGCAGATGAACCGGCAATGGATGTACGGTGACAGACACACCCGCGAGTACATTAAGGGCGTGCATGAGTTTCTCGATGCGGCTGAGGCAAACAAGCAGAATGGTTTTATGTGTTGTCCATGCACTGAATGTGGGAATACGAGGTCTTACTCTAACCGGAAAATCCTTCACTCCCACCTGCTTTACAAGGGTTTCATGCCACACTATAATGTTTGGACGAGGCACGGAGAAATAGGGGTTATGATGGAAGACGACGAAGAAGAAGAGTACGATGACAACTATGTGCCCCCTGAATACGGTGATGCTGCAACGGGGGAGCTGGTGAAGATCAAGAGGAACCAGACGATGTGCCCAATGATGCTGCAACGGGTGAAGCTGCTGAAGATCAAGAGGAACCAGACGATGTGCCCGATGATGATGATCTCCGCCGGGTCATTGTCGATGCAAGGACGCAATGCGAAAGTCAAAAGGAGAAGCTGAAGTTCGATCGCATGTTAGAGGATCACAAAAAAGGGTTATACCCCAATTGCGAAGATGGCAACACAAAGCTCGGTACCGTACTGGAATTGCTGCAGTGGAAGGCAGAGAATGCTGTGGCTGACAAAGGATTTGAGAAGCTACTGAAAATATTGAAGAAGAAGCTTCCAAAGGATAACGAATTGCCCGACAGTACATACGCAGCAAAGAAGGTCGTATGCCCTCTAGGATTGGAGGTGGAGAAGATACATGCATGCCCTAATGACTGCATCCTCTACCGCGGTGCATACAAGGATCTGAACGCATGCCCGGTATGCGGTGCGTTGCGGTATAAGATCAGACGAGATGACCCTGGTGATGTTGGGATGACCATCCCAACTTTCAACTTTTTCAGAGTTCATTTGAAATGCTTTCATGTCTTATGGTTCGAAACTTTGATACTTCGAAAGTGATTGTCCATTTTGCACACGAAGTGCATCAAGTTTTTGTCGTAACCCTCTCTACTTTTTGGAACATGCTATGTGGGTGAAATGATGATACCATGCCAACTTTCAACCTTTTCAGAGTTCATTTTGAAATGCTTTCCAATTTCAGAGTCATTTAGCTCAAAGAATGAATTAATAGCAAACAGAATGAACTACAAAACTTTTATGAAAATAAAAACAATCAATTAAAATATTATGTTATGATCAACTAAAATAATTCTTCAATAGCAAAAAGAATATAATTTTTGTGACCTAAAATCAAGCTATAAGTATTTAATTGTAAGTATAAATAAAAAATAAATAGCAATTTTTTTCTATTTTTATAGTAAAGTTATTCATAAACTAGTGATTCACACAAATTTTATAAAATTCCAATTTAAACTATTCAAAATTTTAAAACTAATGGCACTAACAGAAAGTTTATAATTTTTGTGACCTAAAATCAAAAAGAAATCACTAAAAAACTATAAGTATTTAGTTGTAAGTATAAATAAAAAATAAATAGAAAAAATCTATTTTTATAGTAAAGTTATTCATAAACTAGTGATTCACACAAATTTTTAAAAATTCAAATTTAAACTATTCAAAATTTAAAACTAATGGCACTAACAGAAAGTTTATAATTTTTGTGACCTAAAAGCAAAAAGAAATCACTAAAAAACTGTAAGTATTTAGTTTTAAGTAGAAATAAAAAAATAAAAAACCAAAAAAATGTAGAAATAAAAAAGAAAAAACCAAAAAATGCCTCCTACTGGGCCTCCACGGCCTGAATACGACTAGAAACCCTACATGGGCCAGGATTCAGGCCCGCAGAAGGCCCAATAGGCCCACAGGCAGTAGCAAGTTTAGGCCCGAAAGCCTGCATTAGAGAGGAGCTCGAATGGGGAGGCACACCAGCGCTTATAAACCAGTGCCGGCGCCCTTCAGCTAGCGATGTGGGACTAAACTTTTGGGCGGGGGGCAGCACAAGGCCATTGGTCCCGGTTGGTGGCACCAACCGGGACTAAAGGGGGCATTGGTCACGGTTCGTGGCACCAACCGTGACCAATGCCCCCCTTTAGTCCCGGTTGGTGCCACCGAACCGGGACCAAAAGGGGCTTTGGTCCCGGTTGGTGGCACCAACCGGGACTAAGGGGCATTGGTCCACGGTTGGTGCCACGAACCGGGACCATTGCTCTGGCTATATATACAACACTTGGGAAATTTCCGCCAACTGCTCCCATTCCTCATCGTCGACGCCGGCAGGCTGCCCCTCTCGCGTCGTCGCCGCCGCCGAGCCCTGCCCCTCATCGTCGCCTCCGCCACCGCCGAGCCCTGCCCCGACGCCGTCAGGCTGCTCCACTTCGCCGTCCTCGCCGCCGCCGCCGAGCCCTACCCCGACGCCTTCCCGGCCCGCTCCCACTGTGAGCCGCCGTGCCGTTCCCCTCCTCTCCTCCTCTCCCCCCGCCGCGCCCTGCCACCGCCGCCAGCCGTGCTCTTGCCGCGCCCCGACGCCGCTGCCCGCCGTGCTCTTGCCGCCCGACGCGCTGCCCGCCGTGCTCTGCCCGTACGTGCTCCGCTTGCCGCGCCGCCGCTGGTTCGCCGCCGCCGCCCGTCGTGTTCTGCCTCGACGCCGCCGCCTGGCGCGCTCCGCTTGCCGCGCCGCCTGGCCGCGCTCCGCTTGCCGCGCCGCCGCCCGCCTCTGTTAATTTTTTTGAGATATATGTATGCATGTGTGTAGTGTATATATATGTGTATGTATGTGTATGTGTGTGCAGTGTATATGTGTGTGCATGCAGATATGTATATGTATGTGTATGTATGTGTATGTATGCATGTGTGTAGTGTATATGTGTATGTATGTATATGTGTGTACCAGATAACTTCGACATGAGGGGGGTCGATATACCCCCTCCCCGATAACTTCGACATGATGGGGGGAGGGGGTCGCCGAGGGTCGAGGGTCGAGGGTTGCCGAGTGTTCGAGGGATCGAGGGGGCGAGGGTCGGGAACTAGCTAGGGTAGAGGGTCGAGGGTCGCCAAGTGTTCGAGGGGGCGAGGGTCGGGAAGAAGAGGAGAAAAAAAGAAGAGGAAAAAGGAGGAAGAGGAGAAGAAGAAAGGAAATAGAGGAGAAGAAGAAAAAATAGAAAAAAAATTCTATTTTTTCTTCTTCTCCTCTTTTTCTTCTTCTTTTTCTTCGATCTTCTCCCCTCCCGATAGGAAAGTTTTATATAGAAAGTTACAATTTTAGAAAAGTTTTATATATGCAAAAGTTACAATTTTAGAAAAAGAAGGATAGGAAAGAAGAAAATAAGAAGAGGAAAGAAAGAAGAAGAGGAGAGGAAAAGAAGAGGAGAAATAAATAAGAAGAAGAAGAAAAAAGAATAAAAAGAAGAGGAGAAGAAGAAAGGAATAGTGAGGAAGAAGAGAAAATAGAATATATTCTATTTTCTCTTCTTCTCCACTATTCCTTTCTTCTTCTCTTTTTTCTTCTCTTTTTTCTTCGATCTTCTCCTCTAGCTATTCCTTTCTTCTTCTCCTCTATTGGTCGAGGGTCGGGAACTAGGGTAGAGGGTCGAGGGTCGTTAAGGGGTCAAGGGTCGAGGGTTTCAGGGTCGTTGAGGGTTCGAGGGGTCGAGGATCGCCGAGGGGTCGAGAGAGGTTTCCTAGTGTCAAAGTATTGAAGAAATCCATGCCTTCATCATTAGCCGGAAGTAACCAGGGCATGTTGGTACGAAGTTCTGCAAAGTTGTTCTGGAATGGAGTCCCGGATAGAATAATCCGCCTTTTGGTACAATTCAGCAAAGGCCTTCCAAATAGCGATATTCGGAAGGCTCTTGCTGAACTTTGTACCAAAAAGCGAATTATCCTATCTGGGACTCCGTTCCAGAACAACTTTGAAGAGCTTCGTACCATCATGCACATGTTACTTTCGCCTAATGATGAAGACATGGTTTTGTTGAATCCTTTGACACTAGGCAACCTCCCGACCCCTCGGCGATCCTCTCGAACATGAGAGGAAGAAGAGGATAAAAAAAGAAGAGGAAGAAGAAAAAAAAGAGGAGAAGAAAGAATAGAGGAGTTCTTCTCCTCTATTCTTTCTTCTCCTCTTTTTTTTCTTCTTCTTCCTCTTTTTTTATCGGGAACGAGGGTCGTCGAGGGACATAGATGTAGTGTCGTCGTTGTCGATATATACCCCCTCCCGATAGCTTACTATGATTAGGTAGCTAGTTCTACGTTTGGCACTAATATATCCATCTGTCATGTTTGAATAATAATTGCCATGTTGTAAATATTTGTAGAAACTATGGACACCGCCCTAGACGAAGCAACAAAAGAAGCGTTGTTGAGGGACATAATCGCAGAAGGAAGTGATGCCATCTCGTTGTTTCTCAACGAAACCGATGGTCTGGAAGGAGAGGGTGAACAAGCTGGCTACGGTGACCTAATGCCGGTGCAAGAAGAAGAACATGAGGACGGCTCCGGTGACCCAATGCCGGTGCAAGAAGGAGACCGTGATGACGGCTCCGGTGACCGAACCGAGTCCGGCCAGGTATATATATTAGTTAAGCCTATGCTGACTAGCTGATTGATGCATTCATTGTTTTGGTATGTACACATATTAATTAAGTCTTTGTTCTTTTTTCTAGCCCTCCGGATCGAG
>NW_024112693.1:0-9016 GCF_003073215.2 Triticum urartu | reverse complement strand
TCTTATTCAGGTGAGTTACGATCCCTTCGTTGCAGTTAGAGAGCTTGTCATGGGCTAAGTTGGGACTCCCCTGCAGGGATTTGAAACTTTCGAAAGCCGTGCCCGCGGTTATGGGCAGATGGGAATTTGTTAATGTCCTTTGTAGATAACTTGAACCTTAATTTAATTAAAATGAATCAACTGAGTGTGTTACCGTGATGGCCTCTTCTCGGCGGAGTCCGGGAAGTGGACACGGTGTTGGAGTAATGTTTGCGCAGGTTTGTCCTCTAGTTTCTCGCTCGCGCTTTGCCTCCTCTTCTCGCTCTCTTTTGCGAATAAGTTAGCCACCATATCTTGCTAGTCGCTTGCTGCAGCTCCATCATATATTTTGCCTTACCCATTCCTATAAGCTTAAATAGTCTTGATCGCGAGGGTGCGAGATTGCTGAGTCCCTGTGGCTCACAGATACTATAACTCCAGATGCAGGTCCAGGTGATTCCGCTCCAGGTGACGAGTACGAGCTCAAGTGGGAGTTCGACGAGGACTCTCAGCGTTACTACGTGTCTTTTCCTGATGATCAGTAGTGGTGCCTAGTTGGGGTTTGATTCTGGGCCTTGTCGCAATGTTGGGTTCTTTTCTATTTTGGCACCGTAGTCGGGCCATGAGTGTTTGAATGATGTAATGTTATTTATGTACTTTGATTGACGTGGCGAGTGTAAGCCAACTATGTTCTCCCCTTTATATTCATATTACATGGGATGTTGTGAAGATTGCCTAACTTGCGACATATGCCTTCAATGCGATTATGTCTCTAAGTCGTGCCTCGACACGTGGGAGCTATAGTCGCATCGAGGGTGTTACAAGTTGGTAATCAGAGCCTTCCCCGACCTTAGGAGCCCCATTGCTTGATCGTTTTTAGCAGCCGAGTTGTGTCTAGAAAAATGTTTTGAGTCTTTAGGAATTATATATCGGAGAGCTTAGGAATTCTTTTTACTTCCCAGTCTCCTCATCGCTCTGGTAAGGCATCCTGACGTAGAGTTTTGACTCTTCTCTTCTCAAATTTCACTAAAAAAAATTTTAGGATCACGCGAGTATCTTGGAATCGTTCCGATGGCTTATGATGAGACATTGTCTTGGTGCCTCCTGTCAGGGGTTTAGTGGAAGTGTCCCGGGGAGTTGAGCTCTGAGGTGTTGTCATCATAATTTTATCGTTGCAATTCTGGAATACTTGAGATATTTCGCCGACATCGAAAATCTCTTTTATGCAGTTCGTTGGTGAGATAACCTCGACGCCACCCAGTACTGGGCGGGAGTTCGGGAGTATCGCCATAACTTGTATAACGGATGCTTTTCGAAGGTTGAGGTAGATGATTCCGAAGGTTTCTTGGTTATGTGTTGAAGGATGGATACAGCTGGATGTAGGATTTGCTAGTTTGGGTGAGATATTATGCTTCCCCTGTATCCCCAACACCTGATTGCATAACCGGAAAGGTTTCGGGAGTTTCATAGGTGGGAATTCGTAGCTCTAGTTCTTCTTCCACGGATATTGGTTTGAGATTGGGATTTCTTACCGATTATTCGTTCTTGATCCGTACCTTGTTGATTTATTTCTTCTACCTTAATTCTAGTGGCTTCGCAATTTAGGGATATGTGACCTATTCAAGAGGAATGCATTCGTTCATTTTGTTCGGATGTGAAGACTTTATGTTGCAATTTTCATTCCGTTGGTTTCAGCTTCATTTATCTGTCTATGTGCTAACGGTGGTCAACCTCTTCAGGATGGCTCCCGCTAAGAGCACCAGTCAGAACCAGAATCAAGATCCGCCACCACCTCCACCTCCTCCAGAGGCATGGCAAGCTGTGATGGCCGCAACCAATGCAAACACAGCTGATCATGCAAATTCTTCAAGAGCGCAATCAAGGCAGTCAAGGGAATCAAGGCAGCAATCAGAGTCACTTTGCTACACTCAACCAGTTCCTTGCTAACGGGCCAAAGACTTTCAGCAATTGTGTTGAGGCAACCGATGCTGACGATTGGCTTGTGGATCTGTGTAAGCATTTCGAGTGCAGTAACGTCAAGGACCTGAGGACTTTGTCAAGTTCGCTTCCTTCCAACTCAAAGATCAAGCTGCAGAATGGTTCCAGCAGTACAAGGATTCCAGAGGTGGACGTGTTATCACTTGGGATGATTCCGTCAAGATTTCAAGCTCATCATATCCAGAGCGTGGTTGAAAGCAAGCGTGAGGAATTCCGCAACTCTGAAGCAAGGCTCTTTGTCTGTCTATGACTACAACAAGTTGTTCCAGAAGCTCGCCCGCTTTGCCAAGCAGGACGCCTGATGAGAAGAGCATGATATATCAGTTCAGGAGTGGTCTCAGAGAAGAAATTCAGCTCGCTCTTGTCCTCTTTGAGCCCTTGAGATACGATGAGTTCTACAACATGGCACTGAAGCAAGAGGCTGCTCAGTTGAGGTGTGATGCTTCCAGGAAGCGAGTCAGAGATGTTACTCCTTCTTCCTCTACTCAAGTGGCCAAGCAGCAGAAGTTTTGGCTTCCTCCTCCTCCGTTCCGTCAGCCGTATCAGCAGAAGAGCAAAGGTGGCAGTGGTTCTTCCCACCCACCCAACCCTGGCTTTCAGAACAAGGCTTCGTCTCAAGCTCCAAGATCGAGTGCTCCGTATCACCGTCCGCTTTCAGAGGTCACGTGCAACAAGTGCCAACAGAAGGGTCACTATGCCAACAAGTGTTTCAACCAGAGGCGTCTTCCTCCTCCTCCTCCTGTCAGATCGGCAAGTACAGCTGTGGTCAAGCATAACCCCAAGTACGCCAAGGTCAATATGGTGAATGCAGCCCAGGCAGAGGACTCGTCAGATGTGATCATGGGTAACCTTCCTGTTAATGATGTTCCTGCAAAAGTTCTTTTTGACACGGGTGCATCGCATTGCTTTCATTTCAGACCTTTTGCATCTAAGCATGGGTGGTTTTCTCAAGTTATGCATAAGCCATTAGCAGTTGTCTCTCCGGGTAGATGCTTGCTTGCTAACTACGAAGTTCCGGATATTTCTATCTCGATGGGTGATTTCAAGTTTCTGGCTTCCCCAATGATCCTTGGTAACTCGGATATTGATCTTATTCTCGGAATGGATTGGCTTTCTAAGCACAAGGCTCAGCTTGATTGTGCAGCCAGGCAGATTCAATTGACTCATTCGTCTGAGGATGTAATTGTCTTTGCCGCTCGGGATATACTCCGTCTGTTTTCTCTCAATGAGAAGGGTGATTGGATGCCATCTCTCAAATTCCAGTCGTTTGCGAATATCAAGACGTCTTTCCAGAAGAGCTCTTCCAGGAATGCCTCCGCACCGGCCAGTTGAATTCGTCATTGATCTTGAGCCTGGCAGGAACCTGTGTGCAAACGTCCTTACAAGCTCGGACCTGAAGAGTTGAAGGAGCTGAAGAAGCAACTCGATATTCAAGAAAGAATGGGTCTCATCCGGCCTAGTTCTTCTCCGTGGGGTTGTGGTGTTCTTTTTGTGAAGAAGAAGGATGGAACGGACCGACTTTGTGTTGATTACCGTCCAGTGAACAAGAAGACCATCAAGAACAAATACCCACTTCCCAACATCAATGAGCTGTTCGAACAACTCAAAGGTGCCCAAGTATTCTCCAAGCTTGATCTCCGTATGGGTTATCACCAGATTCGCATTCGTGAAGAAGATATTCCCAAGACAGCATTCAGAACAAGCTTTGGTTCATATGAATACACTGTCATGTCTTTTGGCCTCGCCAACGCTCCTCCGACGTTCTCTCGCATGATGAACTTCATCTTCAACGCCTACACCAATGACTTCGTTTTGGTCTATCTCGACGACATTCTGGTTTTCTCCAAGAACAAGGAAGATCATGCCAAGCACTTGCGTTTGGTGCTTGATAAGCTCAGAACATCAGTTCTACGCCAAGTTCTCCAAGTGTGAATTTTGGCTCGATGAGGTTCTTTATCTTGGTCATATCATCTCTGCCAAGGGCATTGCCGTGAATCCTGAGAAGGTGTCTGCAATTGTGAATTGGGAACCTCCTCAGAATGTGAAGCAACTCCGCAGTTTTCTCGGTCTCGCAAGCTATTGCCGAAGATTCGTTGAAAACTTTTCTAAGATCGCGAAGCCTCTCTCAACTTCTCCAGAAGCACGTCAAGTACGTTTGGTCTCCGGAGTGTGATATTGCTTTCAACACTTTGAAAGAGAAGTTGATCACTGCTCCAGTTCTGACTCCGCCTGATGAATCCAAGCCGTACGAGGTCTTTTGTGATGCCTCTCTCCAAGGTCTTGGCGCAGTATTGATGCAAGAGAAGAAAGTTGTTGCTTATACATCTCGCCAGTTGAAGCCTAATGAGAAGAACTACCCCACTCATGATCTCGAGTTGGCGGCAGTTGTGCATGCTCTTTTGACTTGGAGACATCTTCTATTGGGAAGAAAAGTGGACATTTTCACTGATCACAAGAGTCTCAAGTACATCTTCACTCAGCCTAATCTCAACCTCAGGCAAACTCGATGGGTCGAAATGATTCAAGAGTATAATCCGAGTATCGAGTATACTCCAGGCAAGGCCAATGTGATTGCTGACGCTTTGAGCAGGAAAGCTTATCAACAGTCTGATTCTCAAGCCTTATCAACCCGAGCTTTGTGAAGCTTTCCGCAAACTTAATCTGCAAGTTGTTCCTCAAGGTTTCCTCGCCAACCTTCAAGTCTCTCCTACCTTAGAAGACCAGATTCGCCAAGCCCAGCTTCTTGATGCTATGGTGAAAAAGGTGAAGATTGGGATTGCCAAGAGTCAGTCCAAGTACAAGTGCTACCGCCTTGATGACAAGGACACTCTCTTCTTCGAGGATCGTATTGTTGTACCCAAAGGTGACCTCCGTAAAGTGATCATGAACGAGGCTCACAATTCTCTCCTCTCCATCCACCCTGGGAGCACGAAGATGTATCAGGACCTCAAGCAAGCTTATTGGTGGACTCGAATGAAGCGCGAGATTGCTCAATTCGTGAATGAATGTGATGTCTGCAGAAGAGTGAAGGCAGAACACCAAAGGCCAGCAGGTCTCCTCCAACCTCTTGCCATTCCAGAATGGAAGTTTGACCACATTGAAATGGACTTCGTGATTGGGTTTCCAAAGTCCAAGCAGTGTGGCAATGATGCTATATTCGTTGTCATCGACAAACTCACCAAAGTGGCTCAGTTTCTGCCTACCAAAGAGTCGATCACTCCAGCTCAATTGGCGGAACTCTATACATCTCGTATTGTCTCTCTGCACGGTATTCCACAAGTGATCTCTTCAGACCGTGGCAGCATCTTTACCTCGAAGTTTTGGGATTCTTTCCAGAAGGCCATGGGCACGAACATCCGCTTCAGCACTGCTTTCCATCCTCAAACAAGCGGTCAAGTCGAGCGTGTCAACCAGATTCTTGAAGATATGCTCAGGGCTTGTGTGATCTCCTTCGGCATGAAGTGGGAGGATTGTCTTCCTTATGCTGAATTCTCCTATAACAACAGTTTTCAAGCAAGTTCGGGCAAGGCCCCATTTGAAATTCTGTATGGCAGGAAGTGCCGTACCCCTCTCAACTGGTCTGAAACCGGTGAACGTCAGCTTTTGGGTAATGACTTAATCACAGAAGCAGAAGAAATGTGCAAAGTCATTCGTGATAACCTCAAAGCAGCCCAATCCCGCCAGAAGAGCTACTATGATAGTAAGCACCGTGATTTGGCTTTTGAGATCAGAGATCATGTTTACCTCCGTGTCTCTCCTATGAAAGGTACTCGTCGCTTCGGTATCAAAGGGAAGCTTGCCCCCTAGATACGTGGGACCTTTCAAGATTGTCAGCAAGAGAGGCGACCTCGCCTATCAACTCGAGCTTCCTTCAAACTTTGCAAATGTTCATGATGTGTTCCATGTCTCTCAGCTCCGAAAGTGCTTCAAGACTCCTGACCGCACCGTCAACTTCGAGGACATTGAGCTCCAAGAAGATCTCTCTTATCGTGAGCACCCAGTTGCTATTCTTGAAGAGACTGAACGCAAGCTTCGCAACAAGTCAATTAAATTTCTCAAAGTCAAGTGGTCACACCATTCCGACCGTGAAGCTACCTGGGAACGCGAGGATCACCTCCGTTCTGAGTACCCGGAGTTCTTTCAGTCCTAGATCTCGGGACGAGATCCTTTCGTAGTGGTGGAGTGTTGTAACACCCCGGATGTAACTTTCCATATTTGTACTCCAACTCTTGCCGTTTCCGGCGTTAAGTTATATTTATTTTTCGGGTTCGGGTTTTTGTCTCCGTGTGTTGTTCTCATTGTCATGCATCTCATATCATGTCATCATGTGCATTGCATTTGCATACGTGTTCATCTCATGCATTCGAGCATTTTCCCCGTTGTCCGTTTTGCATTCCGGCGCTTCGTTCTCTCCGGTGGTCATTTCTAGCTTTCTTTCATGTGTGGGGATTAAACATTTCCGGATTGGACCGAGACTTGCCAAGCGGCCTTGGTTTACTACCGGTAGACCGCCTGTCAAGTTTCGTATCATTTGGACTTCGTTTGATACTCCAACGGTTAACCGAGGGACCGAAAAGGCCTCATGTGTGTTGCAGCCCAACACCCCTCCAATTTGGCCCAAAACCCACCAAACTCTGCTCCATGTCCTAGAGCGTTCGATCACGATCGCGTGGCCGAAAACCGCACCTCATTTGGACTCTCCTAGCTCCACTTATGCCTATAAATAGACCCCCCTTTTCGGATCCTCCTCCCCCTCGAACCCTAACTAAATATACAAGATCCCCGCCCCCACGCATTTCAACCCCGAAGAGACAACGTCTCAATTTCAGGTCGAGATCGTGCTACCCATCGTCCGCCGCCGCAGCCACCCATTTTCTTTCCACGACTACGTTCCAGATCAACACAAATTCAACGAAGCTATTCGAGATTGGGCTCTACGGTGGCGCCGCCACCAGGCAGCCACAGCTTCTCGCCGCGCTTCTCGACACGCGCCCCAAAGCCGGCCCCATGACGGCCAGAGCTCCGCCCCGCCGGAAATACGTCGGGCACTACTCTTCCCATCATTCGGCCACGACCATCGACTCGATAGGCACAGGCAGTGAAAGCCGCGCGCCAATCTTCACAAGGATACCCCGGCATGTAAGGTTTTCTCGCATAGAGCAAATCGCCGGAGGTGCCTGCACCGCCTAAAATCATTTATCCGGTCGTGACGCGCCATCTCCGGCGCGCACAAGATCACGCCGCACGAGGCCGTCCGTATTATATATCTTGGCCAAATCGTCGCACCCGCCAGCCAAGCTCGTCACCGGCCCCGCCTCGGGCCACCGCCACCACCGCGACCTCGGCTTCCTCCTCTCCTACTCCGGCCATCCGCGACAACTCCGGCGCCGGCTGTCCTCAAAGTCCGTGCCCCAGCGTGAACAGTGACTTGATCCAGATCCAGATCTAAGAAACCCTAATGGTTGACTTTTTCTCCCCCGAATACTATTTTTCGAGCAAACTTTGACCTACCGTATTTCCGCATCCGTAGCTCCGATTTGGACATATAGTATATCAAAATGTTCGTCTCGACGAGTTACATCATTTCATTCCATTGCATCATTTTCATTTGAGTTCATCTTGATGCCCGAAATGCTGTTAAAGGAGGCTTCGTGAAATAGAGAAAAAGAGGAGGGAGAAGTAGACTCATCCAGTTGGATCATAATTGTCATGATGTCTGCTTGATCATGCTTTAGAGGCTTCGTGAGTTAATTGTCAGATCTGCTAGTTCATCTTAGACTTTTGTCATTTTTGCCATGATTATTGTGTGCATGCTATGCCTGTGAGTCCTTCATATGTTTTGTTAAGGATTTTGTCTTCTTTCCAGAGGTGCAACCCATGCATTTTTAGGATGTGTGTGGTGACTTGTGCAAGCTTGCAAAGTGAGGCACCCGGTAAATCTGTTTTCAGGGACTTGGTAGTTTTCACTAAGTCTGGGATTATTTAGTTCATGATGCCATATGTTCAGCTTGTTTCCTAGTGATCCGTGCCTCTTTTGAGGATGATCAGTAAAGGAGTTTTGTTATATCATGTTATTCTCTATCCATCCATGTTTTGTTTGCAATTATGGAGCACCCTAGCTTGAGTCAATCGAGCTCTACTTTTGCTTCGTGGTGAATCTGGGCAGATCGTCAACTCGTTTGCGATTTTGCCGATGTTTGATTGTAGTTGATCCGTGCATGCTATGCCATTGTTCTTGCCAAACACTGACCAGACTCGCAATCACTTTTGCGATTTTGCCGGCGTTGTGTAGTTGATCCGTGCATGCTATGCCATCATTGTTCTTGCCATGTCTAGCTACATTTTGTGTCTTCTTAATGGATGTATGCTTGCCTTGCCATGACTTGCACCGTTAGTGAGTGCATCGAGCTCGTTTACATGCCTTCGTGAGTTATATTTCAGCATGTCTCAGTTTTCACTAAGTCTGAAAACTGATTGTGTTTTAGCTATGTTCGTGTGCTGTTAGTATATTTTGTGAACCCTTTTGGCCCCAGGTCACTTTGGGTCTTTTGTTAAGCTTGTTGAGTAGCTCCATGCCATGTTCTTACTTGTCTTAATCAGGTCATGTATCATGTTGTTTTGCTGCTCCGAAGAGGGCTTCGTGATCTGAAATTTCAGACAAGTGTTAATGTTCACTAAGTCAACTGTTTTGCATTTGGATCTTGTGTCTGCAGCAGGGCTTGCCTAACCTCAGTATATAAAGGACCAAAGGGGGGAGGCTGGCCGGCCACAAGGGGCGCGCCAGGAGAGTCCTACTCCCTCCGGGAGTAGGATCCCCCCCCCAATCCTAGTTGGAATAGGATTCCTCGGGGGGGAAAGAGAGAGAGGGGGCCGGCCACCTCTCCTAGTCCTAATAGGACTAGGGGAGGGGGAGGTGCGCAGCCCACCTTGGGCTGCCCCTTTCTCCTTTCCACTAAAGCCCACTAAGGCCCATATGGTTCCCGGGGGGTTCCGGTAACCT
>NW_024112692.1:0-14397 GCF_003073215.2 Triticum urartu | reverse complement strand
AATATTGGAAAGATTTTAAAGGGTTCATCAACATAAGTAGTACTTCTTATCATTCATGAATACTTACCAAAGATTTATACTTCAAACCATTTATGTATGCTTTATAATTGTATGATTATAGCCTCGTGTAACATTAATTGATGAAAAATACGTGAGAAAAGAAGAAGAAGAAGAAATGTTGCATGGTTATGATCTCCATGGATCGAGCCTGTTATCATCCATGTTGACTAATTGTCAGACTGCCCTATCTTAAATATCAATCCTTGCCTTCAAAAAGAATAATACCAATTCTACATCAAGTAAAAAATGTTAATCCTCTTTTTTTTCTATTTAACTGACATGCAGCCGTTCCTAGTTTACCTATAATTGGAAACCTGCTTCAACTGACGGAAAAGAAGCCGCATAAAACATTTGCAAAATGGTCTGATATTTATGGGCCAATATACACAATAAGGACTGGGGCTTCATCTGTAGCTGTGGTCAACTCAACTGAAGTAGCCAAGGAGGTAATTGAAATTTCAATTTTCATATTTCTTAGATTCAATTAATAATGTATTCTTTTTTTGCGGGGAAATTAATAATGTATTCTTATATATGTAGAAACATAAAATCATTTTTGCAATTCTAGGTAATTGTACAGTTTGGCATTTTAGTTATCTCTCCATTAATTTTGTAACATGAATTACCAAGTCCATGATTATCTTAGCATATCTTGTACTTCAACGACAATTTTTTTTGCTACAAGGGTTCCTTTTCACCCCAGTACTTGAAGTTTACAGCTAATATGAAGGTTATTTTGATCTCTTTCATTTTGTCATTCTGGAGACAAATAAGGATTCTGACAAGTATTGTCACATGAAAATGATGCAACCGCTTTGTTACTTGACCTCCTTTCTCAAACAACTACCTAAAAGGCAGCACACACTAAAACACCGAACATGCATATATTGTTTTCTTGATAACATTCGTTTTTTTAATAGAAAAAAGAGGGTAAAAAACTCTATCCTATGTATAGAGAGATGCACACAGCTTTCTCTTATTGCGAGGCCTTGACATCTAACATCTCAGACGGGATACAAAAGGCCAAGGCCAAAACAGGGCTACAAGCCTACAACAACCGCAAGAAAAATATTACATGCTGCCTCCTGCTTCACTAGTTATGTTAACGGACCGTCATCCATATCGGTTGAATACACCCTAGCTACCATCTCTCCTAGATTTGACCCAGAATCCATAGATGCTCAGTCCTCCTCGCGCTGACGGATCCAACCGGTATCCTTGGATATAACATGTACAACATCAGGAACTTTCGTCCTTTTAAAAACACAATCATTGCAATACATATAGCCAAAACTAAGCAATGCAAAAGTAGAAAAGAAAAACATAGCAGCATGGTAGAAATATCTCAAAATTGACTCGTATTTTGCAGGCAATGGTTGCGAAATTCTCATCCATATCTACTCGAAAGCTACCTAAAGCATTATCGGTGTTGAGTCGTGATAAAACAATGGTTGCTACATGTGACTATGGTGACTTCCACAAAATGGTGAAGCGCTTTGTTATGGCGGGTTTGTTGGGTTCTTCTGCTCAGGTATGAGTCAAAACAATTTCAAAATTGTACAATTTATTATACCACCTCTCAAATACACTTGCAAGTTCAGTTAGCTAAGATTTAACAATGCGGGGTGTGCTTCAACAATGAGATGCTTGCAGAGACAATTTCGGGAGACGAGAAACATGATGATGGACAACATGTTAACCACCTTTCATACATTGGTGGCTGATGACCCACATGCTCCTCAGAACTTTCGACAAGTTTTCAAGGAGGAGCTATTCCGCTTATCGTTGATCCAGGTTAGTCTCTCAGAGAATTGAACTTGCGACCTTTCCACCGGCGGGGAGGTTGAGGGAATGTTATACCACTAGGCTAGGAGGTCATTTTGGTTAAACTGTGGTTCAACATGTATAAATATCTAGGTGAAAATATTAGGATTCAAAAATTGATTTAAATTTCGTCCAAAAGTTGTTCTGTATTTTTGGTTCCCGTGCTAACCGAGTATTTTGGTGCCCCACGAGAAAAAATCATCCTTCGGAATCCAAAACCTTGGTTTCTCTACAAACACCATGATTTAATTAGTCTGCCTACACGATAGCACCACACTTTCTTAATTTGAACAGTAAGGATGGTATGGGTCGTCGTTCATGCATGCTGCACTTTCAGGGTTTAGGTGAGGATGTGAGTTCAGTTTATGTGAAGGAGTTTGGACGGGACATATCAAAGGATGAAATCTACCAGATCATTGTGGCTGACATGATGATGTGCGTCACTGAGATTGATTGGAGGGATTTCTTCCCGTACCTCAGCTGGATTCCAAACAAGAGCTTTGATACAGCAGTTGCTACCACAGAATCGAGGCGAACCACGGTGATGCGAGCGTTGATCGATCAGCAGAAGGAAAGAATTGCGCGTGGCAAGGTGGCAGCAATCTACCTATATATATACTAATACCTCTGTACACTAATATAAGACGTTTTTTGCAGTTTAATTTGAACTGTAAAAACATCTTACATTAGTGTACAGAGGAAGTAGCTTTTAGCAGACGTATGTTTGTTCATTGATGAAGTGATGATAACGCAATCAATTTGTGATATGCAGGCAAAGACATCCTATCTGGACTTTTTGTTGGCAGAGAACACATTGACAGATGACCAAGTAACGATGCTGGTGTGGGAGTCAATCATAGAGGGTGCAGATACTACTTTGGTGACGACCGAGTGGGCTATGTACGAGCTTGCCAAGAACCCCGAAAAACAGGCAAGCTGAGCTACCCTTCTAGTAATAAGTACTTGTTGCCCTCGGGGATGCATTTTTAACACCAGATTTCTCATGGCACGCCATGGCAGGATCGTCTCTACCGGGAGATCCAGGAGGTGTGCGGCGAGGACATGGTGACGGAGGATCATCTTCCTCGGTTGCCGTACCTGAATGCCGTGTTCCACGAGACGCTGCGGCGCCATTCTCCTGTCTCGCTTCTGCCTCCAAGGTTCGTCCATGAGACCACCACACTGGCCGGCTACGATGTCCCAGCCGGAACAGAGGTACTCATATGACTCCACACTTCAGTAATATTTTTCTCACGTGACTGAATGCTACTCTCATCATAACGGAAGTGAAGTGCTGTCTGTTCACTAAAATGGCGTATATATATATTTCGGCCGTTGCCACCTGCCAGGTGATCGTCAATGTGTACGCCTGCAACATGGACAAGAAAGAGTGGGAGGAGCCCGAGGAGTGGAGGCCGGAGAGGTTCCTGAACGACGGCAGGTTCGACGTCGCGGACATGTACAAGACCATTGCATTCGGCGCCGGGAGGAGGGTCTGTGCCGGGAGCGCGCAGGCGACGGGCATTTCGTGTGCCGCCATGGCGAGGTTCGTGCAGGAGTTCGTCTGGACGCTCAAGGAGGGCGACGAGGACAAGGTGGACACCGTCCAGCTCATGGGCTACAAGCTCCACCCCCTCTACGTGTATCTCTCGCCGAGGAGAGGGAGGCAGTGAAGGGCAGTTCTGGTTTGCTTGTTTGACAGTGGAGTTGTCCAAACAAGATAATATGGGTGCATGTTTTAATGATTTACCTCAATAATTTGTTCGGATTTTTACACTGTTTGCCTTGCGATTATTGCGCCGGAGCTTTTGGGGTTCAAGTCGGAACCAAAAACAAGACTGTAGCACGGTCACAGCTGCTTGGTTGGTTTTCGTAACATCAAATTATTGCAGAGCAATGTGTTCAACACGGCGACGGTCAATATTTTTTAGATAACGGGATCTTTTACTAAGGAACAATGTGTTCAATGCTAGCGACAATCACATACTTTTTAGTACATAGAGGTAGAGATGCATATATGGCATAACTTTTTTTTGGAAAATAGACACAAGAAGCACCCAGCTTTAAATTAGTAAAGCCAACAGAGGCCAAGTAACCACAACGTTAAAGTCTTGCAAACCAGATAGTAAAAAGGAAACAAGGTACATATCGCGACTCGAAATGAGCGCAGGAACATTAAGAATCGCCTTGGTGAGACTCGGGAGCTCCTGTGGATAGCATGAAGATGTTTGATCTTGAAAAGGATACCTGATGCTGCACAATCATTCTTCTTCCCTAGTGGACGCCATTGCTGAAAAACTAGAGACGATTTAAAGATATAATTAGCAGGGTGAGATGGGATGGTCCCTTCAATGGCTAGTTTGTTGCGAGTATTCCATAGCGCCAATCTAAAGCACTAAACGGTCTCCAACCTAAGCGGCATTGTTGGCCGCAAGAATTGTTGAGAAGCGCAAGGATATCTAACATTGAATTTGGGCTCCAAGATTGCCCAAAACACAACTCCACAGGGATTTCGTTGGAGCACATTGGAAAATAATATGATTGGAGTTCTCCGGGGAGCCATAGAGAGCACAACACCTATGGTCCGAACCATAACATTTTTGTGGGTTTAGAGCTGAGGGTAGGCGATCCAAAGCCACTTGCCAAAGGAAAATACGAACTTTGAGGGGCACTTGAGTTGCCCACAAGCCTTTGACATACCGAACCTTGGGGCCTCGCACCAACTTGGCATGGGTGGAT
Organism: Triticum urartu; assembly: GCF_003073215.2. Lineage (NCBI taxonomy): Eukaryota > Viridiplantae > Streptophyta > Magnoliopsida > Poales > Poaceae > Triticum > Triticum urartu. Next base: position 9,774 of record NW_024112692.1, on the reverse strand, counting down.
ATGATAGAGAAGATGCCCGAGAGCTCTATCTCCTAGCTGATCGAGTCTTTGATAGAACTAAGAGTAATGTGATCAATTAAAGAACGTAGGTTGTCTAAAGCTAACGACTCCACCGGCGAGAGAGATCTAAAAAGACCACGGTGGCAGAAGCGGAAGCGGAGACTTCACAGATGAGGGCCTGCAGCTTGGCCACCATAAGAACATGGAAGGATATAAGGCATAAAGAGGTTTATCCGAAACCCAAGCCGATAGCCAGAATTTCGTATCTTTCCCATTCCCAAATGTGAATTTCGCCCTTTAAGTTTAAAGAACTTGTTTACATTTCTAAATCCCTTTCCAGATTGATGACCCCTTCACATTGCACACAAAGAAGGAGCAGTTCGGGAAGTACTTTGCTGCAAGGATCCTAACTCAAAGCCCATTATCATTTTGCGAGATCTTCTAGATCCATTTGGCAATAAGGTCAAAGTTCATCTTTCTCGAGTTGGAAATGCCTAATCCTTCCTAGTTTTTCGGGCGACAAAGATCAGCCCATCTGATCATATGGTATTTGTGTTTTTTCGTTTCCGCTTCCCAGAAAAAAAACCTAGCCCACACTTTATTAAATTTCGCATGCACCCCTTCTCCTAAAATGAACAATCTCATTGCAAAAATAGGAATGACCGAGAGGCAAGCATTAGTTAGAGTAAACGTATCTGCTGAAGACATGAGCTTCCCTTGTCACGGATCACAATGGTGAATGACGTCAAATGTGGGATCCCAGTCCACTTCCATAAGAAATTTATGCGCACAAGAGCCCAAGATAAGCGATGGCAAAGACGTCTATTCTGCAGTTGAGCAGTTATATAGCATAACTTACTATAATGTTTATTACAAAGTTGCCAATCAATGCCTCACCAAAAAGTGGAATACAAAAAATCAAGGCAATCCAGCGAAATAAGGACGTAACATGTCAACAAATACCACTCTAAATACTACGAAACCCATCACTGGTATGCTATCCATATCGGGGACATAAACTCCCTATTAAGGTGCTCGAACTTCTTGGTCTCATGTTACATCGCCTCCTTGTGTCACACCTTTTTTAGGAACACCGATGATCGCAACAAATTGGTAATTGAAGACAATACCATTTCTGCATAGCCAAATAGACAAAAACACGTTGCCGCCATGACCAAAATAAGTGGACTTAACAGTTTACACCCCCGCATCATAGCCATGACCTAAATTATGACCACATTGGTGATATCGAAAGTTAAGTACACAACGAGCCATCCAATAAAGGGTTAATTTGATAAATGCCACTCAAATTCTGGCGATTCCGAGAAACGCCACTGCAATTTTCAAAACTTTGAAAAATGTCATTTTTAGTGGCATTTTTCAAGGTCTGCAGTGGTGCTTTCCAAAGTTTATAAATTTTGCAGTGATATTTTTCAAAGTTTGGAAATTGCAGTGGCGTTTCTTGGAATCGCCAAAATTCAAATGCCATTTATCCAATTAACCCTCCAATTAAATGCCAGCCCACAATAAAAACATTGTACTTCCTGCTCATAATAGAAGCTACATTGTGTGCCCCGGCCATTTGCATTTAATCAAATTGTCCTTAGTAAAGATGACTTTTCAACATAAAAACTAAAGGAATACCGTGTTATGTAGAGGTAATTTATATCATAATCATTTAGATGTAAATCCAACTAGTGTATCCAATAATGCCGAATACACTAAGTGCATAGAAAAAAATCCAGTGGTATGTAGCTCATCCTAGATACTTAAACAAGTCCTGCTTCCAAAGTTAGTTTTGCCTCTGTAACTTTGTGGGACAATCTCATTCCGGTCTACGAAAATACTGACCAATTTGGTCATTCATTGCGTACTTCTTTTACTTCCAAATCTTGAACACTAAGGCCGCCTTGGTCTCTAGGAGTACACAAAATCTACGACGTGCTAAATGGTATTTTGTATGCTGATTTGACTGCCACAATAAGTAAGAACAACAAAAATCTAACCTCTTCCAAACCCCATTTGGGATCCAAAAAAGGAGATCACAAAGATTGGGAGGCTGCTTGACACTTAATTAATTAAGAACAAACATCCATGATAGGATAAGTTTTTGGATCGCTAATTAACTCGGGCGCTTCTCTAAATTATCTTTTTGAATGCCAAGGTTCCTAATAGGAAATGAACCATGCCAGCAACACAAAAGGTATATATACTCTTATATGGGGTTATCCATCTTTTTTCCTGCAAGAGTAGAGTCCAGATTAGTAGAAACAGAAGGGGGGCATGATGTAAGCAACTGCCTGAAAAGTAGTCTCCCAAATCTTATAAGCAACAACTTATTAATATCGCAGCATCTACATGTGCACCATGTTCTTACACTTGTTCAAGGCTATCTGCCCCAGGGCCTATAGCTATGCCTTTGGCGGCGTCTCATGCCTCAAACGATGCGTCAATTCTCATTTTGCCCACCACAACCTAATTGTTGCGTCACTACCAAACACTTTATATATTGCTGAATCCAAAACCTGGATGAATAATTGGGTAGAACATGAATGCATGTTGAAGCCAACCAGCTCTAACGAAATGGTATGACAAACACACAACTTAGGACGTACACAATGAAAACAACCTAAGTGCCTGACAAGTCTTTAGACAAGAGAAGGTTTGTTATTTACTCCCTCCATCTCATAATATAAGAGCGTGTTTTACACCAGTGTAGTGTCAAAAACGCTCTTATATTATGGGACAGAGGGAGTAGTTAATTAGTTCTCTTATAGAAACATGCAAATTCACCTAATGTGGAAAACAAAAGCAATTGATCTCACCATAGTTCAATTATTGCATATCAATACGCCTCCGGGAAGGAAGAAGGGACACATACAAAGTGAACTATGCTAAAAACATTAATACAAGTTAGACGAACTTGGTGGTGTTGGTGCGATGGAGCAGTAGAACCCTTCCCTAGGATTGACGAGCCTCTCGACCCACATGATGACGTGTTTCCCAGTGGGTATACTTGACTAGAAGACCCAAGGTGGGCCTCACCAAGTCACCATGTCCAGGAAGACGTTGAACTGCCACTCATTCATCACATCAATCACCAGTTGCACCAAATAATTGGCATATTGATGGATCATCATACCCTACATGACCAAGCAACCACGCAAAGATTAGTCATGTACATCTCACAAGGCATGTAGACTAACATAAGTAAGATCTTAAGAGGCAGAGCTCGTAAACGGTCTTGTATCCTAGGAAAGCATCTCTCTCTCTCTCTCTCCGCCGCCCGAGGAACCCTCCCCAGCGCTCCTTCCCTTGCCGGCCTCTGGCCGGCCCGCGGCGACGATGGGGCGCCTCCTCTCCTCTCCCATGCTCCTTCACGAGCCCCTCCCTCTCTCACCATGTTCGAGCTGGATCTCGCCCCTGTTGTCTCCTCCCCTCACGGCGGTCGTGGCCTGCTGCAAGGAGGCGCATCCCTCGTCGACAGTGGAGGTGTGGTGAGCTGCTCCCACCGGGTCCTGGTGGCACGACTCTGTGCGGGTGGCTGGCGGTCATGGAGGTAGTTCCAGGCCACCGCTAGAGGCTGGATCCGCCGGATCCCGTGGGCTCCAGATTCGATCTGGTGGCATCCTTGGGCAATGGCCCATCCCTCGTGGGTGGCCTCCGCGGCTGCTTTCTTCTGGGTGCCTGATTCCCAGATCTAGGGTCCGTCTCCATGTGGGTGCAAAGGGCAAGCTTTGGGTGTAGTGGGTGGCGGATTTGCGCCTGTACGGTAGTAGGGCGGCCGGCTGCGTGCTTGCGGTCCACCGCCATGTGGGTGGTGGATGAGGGTGGTTTCTGTTGGTCGCCGGAACGGCGGTTCAGGACGGTGGGCACGGTGACACCATTTCGGCGGGTGTCGCCGTGCGTGTGCTCGTATGTCACCTTAGCCGCTTGGGCAGCGAGGTGGTCCATTTGGGGGCATCCGTCGTGCAGGTGTGTTCTTCACAGCCACCCTGCTTGCTCCGGGCATCGTCTGCATCTTGCCTTAGCCACCCATGGCTGATGGACCTGGTAGGTGCAGTCTTTTCCCGAGCGGAAGTTTTTCCCGACGGTGTCGGTGCCGGTGATAGCGACGCTTCTGTGTGCTGTTCCCCTCTTTGGAGGTGTCACCGTGGGTGACCTGCATCCACCATGGGCTCTAGGTGAAAACTCTTGGTTTGACATGTTCCAGACACGGGCGGTGGCGGCGTTGTGGCGTCGTTTCCTCCTTGGAGGTTGCGTCCTGTGAGCAAGGTCCCATTTTACTGGTTTTTGGGGTAATTTGTGTGGATGATAATTTCTCCTCGCCATGTGGCGAGCCATGCTTCAACGGTTGCGCACTGTTGAGGATCTAGGATCGGCAAGGTGGATGTGCTCGAAGGCCTCCCTCTGTTGTCTTGGCATCAACTTCCATTTGCACTCTAGGGTGGTGAGCACTCCACCGCCCGATGGTGCGGCGCCCTTCGAGCCGGGGCGAGGAGCTAGGGGGCTCCTTCTGACGATGGAACAAGATGGCACTGATCTGCCGGACGCACAGGCGATGGCAATGGCGAAGCTTCCTCTGCCGGCTGGTCTCCTTCTTGAGTTAGCTTCCTTTGCAGCGTTGGTCCTCCGATCATGTTTCGAGGGCTCTAATGTCTTGAAGTTCTGTTTTTTGAGCCTTGTTGCTGCTCCAGGGCATCCATGTGTCTTGCCGGAGTTTTTCTTTTGTTTTGCTGTATAGTGGTGTATTGTTGGGTTGATTGTAAGGGTTTTATCAATTCCGGCCTCTTTTCTAAAAAGTGGCAGAGATCAAGAAATGATCGGTAGTTTGACCACCGCCTGCACACAGGATCTCATCTATGACTAGCTTGTGATCGTTGTAGCTGCCGTAGATTAGGCACTTCGACTTTGGAAGAGTGCTTTTGGTGGTTCATATGGGTCCTTTTTCCGAAAAAGGGAGCAAGCTGGGAGGGGCGCAGGCAACCAAACTAAGTTTAAAACATGATTTTTTCTCTCTCTCCTGCATTACCTCAGTCAAGCTCTACTCAGTCACAGATGCAGGGAGGCAAAAATTAATGAAGGTGACCAAACAAGCCCTTGGGGTCTGCTCTATGTATAGAGAAATGCAAGGAACATGTGTGATCTATTGCATAAAGTGGCCTACTAGTGGGCTCCAATAATACTAGAGGCAACCACCCGCTTGGACGTGTCATTCTTGAATCATGGGATTAACTCTTTTTTCTCTAACAGGTTATTGTGGTCGGTTGTTTCATTTTGGTTTTCTCTACACTCTGGATTTTAATTATGTTCTCGCGGTGTGTTTCTTTCATTCATATATCGCGTCGGGTTGTATGATATTTGTTCTGAGAGGAGAGTGGAGTTGTTAAGCACGTGGTTGTGGTGTCCTTATATGTTTCGGCTTTGGTGTCAGTCGACGGTGGTTGTCTGAGCCCCTTGGAAGCGATTACTCCACATTGAAATAGTGGAATTGCTGCTATGATCCTCACTTGGGCCTGCCCATGAATCTATCGCTCGCTCAGCTCCGCTCCCTGCTTCGATCGCTCACTCAGCTTTTCTCCGCTCGCTCAGTATCTTAAGTATAAGCTCAGTATCTTAGTATATATGTATTGCAAGTGTACAAGCTGCGTAAATGGATGTTTAGATTGGATTAGCGAAGAATAATATACGAGATTGCTAAATCTTAGTCGATTGAGATTTAACCAAGTCTCAGTCGATGCTATATTCGTAGGATCTTACGAGAAGATCCGTGTAATTTTTCATTTTAGTTTTTTTTCTTACTTACATGTTATATCACTTAATTTAGACTTGGTTAAGTCTCAGTGGACTAAGACATAGCCACAGCCAATAATATACATGCTCAGTTGCATAGTTCCAACAATTGCAGACTGTGCGACTGCGACTGCGGAGGGACGGAGGTGGCTGCTAGGCATGCATCACGGCTAATTAAGAATACATTTTCAAAACAATTTCGAGCCCAGTCGAGAAATTCAGATAGCGAGGTTCGCGCGGCCGCGTTGACGGGCATACGGTGGGGATGTGGATGGTTTGCCTGCCATTAATTCTACACTAGCGATCTTGTAGATGACGACCCACCCCCGCCTGCAGTGAGATTTAACCAAGTCTCAGTCGATGCTATATTCGTAGGATCTTACGAGAAGATCCGTGTAATTTTTCATTTTAGTTTTTTTTCTTACTTACATGTTATATCACTTAATTTAGACTTGGTTAAGTCTCAGTGGACTAAGACATAGCCACAGCCAATAATATACATGCTCAGTTGCATAGTTCCAACAATTGCAGACTGTGCGACTGCGACTGCGGAGGGACGGAGGTGGCTGCTAGGCATGCATCACGGCTAATTAAGAATACATTTTCAAAACAATTTCGAGCCCAGTCGAGAAATTCAGATAGCGAGGTTCGCGCGGCCGCGTTGACGGGCATACGGTGGGGATGTGGATGGTTTGCCTGCCATTAATTCTACACTAGCGATCTTGTAGATGACGACCCACCACTGCCTGCAGGCGTAGGCTGGACCTGGTGTGCACGACGATCCCAAACACCTCGCCCATGTCCAGCGTCTCGCCACCCGGAACCGTCCAGTCAAAGTGGTACAGGAGGTTGGCCAGCACGAGCTCGATGGTCGTGGTCGCGAACAGGGCTCCAGGGCACTGCCTACGGCCAGCTCCAAATGGAATGAACTCCATCTGCGGCCCCTGCCTGTACTCCACGGTGCTTAGCTCCTCCTCGAACCTCTCCGGCCTGAACTCCGCGGCGTCCTCACCCCAGTGCACCGGGTCCCTCCCCACCGCGAAGGCGTTTATCGTGACGGCGGTGCCTTTGGGTATGTCGTAGCCCATGACCCGGCAGCTCTCCTGGCTCGCCCGGTGGATCAGCGCCGCGGAGGGGTGCAGCCTTAGCGTCTCCTTGACGACCATCCGAAGATAGTGCAGGTCGCCGAGGTCCGCGCTGGTGACGGTGGACCCACGGCCATGTCCTAGCTTCTTCTGTCGGACTTCGAGTTTCGCTCTTGCCATTGCGTGTGGGCTGCGGATGAGTTCTGCCATGGCCCATTCTAGCGTGGCAGCCGTCGTGTCGGTAGCAGCTCCAAATATGTCCTGGAATCATACGTACGTGTTTTAAATTGTTGAGTACGGAGTAAATTGCATGCACTAGATAGTTGACTAGTTCATGAAGTAAAACCATGGTGAAGGGCTAGCTAGAGCTCTGGTTGCATGTTAGTGACAGTATCGAGAAGCAGAATCGCTTACAAAGACGACGGCGCCGATGATCTCCGACGTCAGAGGGAAACCGAGGGTGTCTTCCTTGTGCCAGCCTCAGGAGCACGTCGAGCAGGTCTTCGTCGTCTCTACCACCAGCAGAGCCATTACTTGGTTTTTTTCTCCTTGCGCTCTTGGATGATGTCCCCCAGGATGCGCTGCACCCGGGCGTGGCTCCTCCGCACGTCGCGCGCGGCGCTGCTCAGCCACCGCACCAGCCGCGACGAGGGGAAAAGGGCCTGACCCGCCCCCGGGGCATCGACACGTGTGCGAGCTCCCGGAGGTACTCCTCCTGCTGCCGACACTTTCCGCCGAACACCGCCCTCGCGATTATGTTGTTGCTCAGTTTGGCCAGCCCCTTTCCGACGTCGATGATGGGGGAGCCGGACGGCGAGGCGGCGGCGACCGACTCCACAAGGTGCGCGACCTCGCCCTGCTTGATGAACTCGATACGCTGCACCTGCCTCGCGCTGAGCAGCTCCATTACGCAGACCTTGCGCATCTGCCGCCAGTGCTCACCGTAGGGCGCGAAGATGAGGCCTTTGCCGCCGCAGCTGACGACGTCGAGCGTGGGGCCGCTCGGACGGGTCGCGAAGGCGAGGTCGTTCGTCTTGAGCACCTCCATCGCCGCCTCTGGGGTGGACACGATGACGTTGGGCACTTCGCCGAGCCTCAGCAGCATCAGCGGGCCGTGCCGACGCGACAGGCGGAGAAATGCCCGGTGCGGCGGCAGTTTCATGCCGATGAGGTGATGGAGGCTCCCGATGAAGGGGAGGTTCCATGGACCTGGAGGAAGCTTCGGTCCTGTCTCCTTAGTACCACCCATAGCCTGCCTCAGAATCAAAGACAAGAGAATCGTGGCTATGGCCATTAGACACAAACTTCCGCAAGAGAGTTGGTCCATGTCCATGGCGACTGGCGGTGGTAGGCCAGATCACCTGCCGAGCTTGGTCTCCCGTGTCCAACTACGTGCTGGAGTGTTATGTACTGTATTTGTAGCATATTGTGTACAGAAAAAAGTCCACATTTCAACCCTCAACTAACCACGTGGTTTGATTTTCAATCCTGATTTCTAAAACCGATCATATTTAACCTTCAACTTGTCACAGGATCCAGATTATTACTACCCTTGACTCAGTTTGGAGCTGGTCAAGCGGTTTTGACCCAGTCAAAGCTGACTGGACAGTCTAGTCACTATGCCATGCACACACCAATCGGACCCTATCCCCATCTCCCTCTGGGCGAGACTTGCCTGCTCTCCTGATGTGCGCCCATCCGTGCTCCCGCATACGTGGCATGATTTGATTGAAACAAAATAAGGCCCTGCCCCATCCCTTAAAATCAAGGGGGGGGGGGGGGGGGGGGGGAGGGGGAGATGATTAGATTAGAAAGAAAAAAGAGAAAAAGATAGACGTAGGATGAAGTGGGAGCACGGATGAGAGCATGGGGAGGGAGCAGGCAAGCCGTATCCCTTTCGATCACCGCCAAACCACACACCCGACCCAGCCCACCCCGCGGCCGCCATCGCCTGGGACGTGAGGAACACTGCCGCTCGCGGCCACCACCTCCACCGCCGGCGACCGGAGACCGGCCGCGCCGCAACACCACGGCTGGTTTGCCCTCCTCTCCCCTCCCTTCCTCTCTCCCTCCCTTTCTCTCTCCCTGCGAGATGTTGTTGCTGCCACCGCCGGCGTGTTTCTATTGCTGAAACCCTAGTAATTGATATGTTCTTTGTTTTTTTCATGTCTTGTAGATTGAATGGATCCTCTGGATTTCTTGGTTGTGCGATTCCATTTCAATGGTGCATTTGTGCGTGACGGTCAGATTTTGGAATATGTTGGAGGTAGGGAGGAAATTTCTCATGTCGAGCGGCGCACTTTGTTCTTAGGCAGTATCATTGTTAATCTGAAAGGCATTCCAGTGTTGCTCGACGAGACATCATGCAAAGCAAGAAATGGCACAGGGAGTTCAAATACACCAACCCAGCAGCCTCCTGTGCAAGGCCAAGGTCCTGCTAGAAGCAAAGCATCATCAGCTGCTTCCAAACAGCATGCTGCAAGCCAAACAGCAACAAAGCAGCCAAGCACCATGCGCTAGTCAAGGTCCAGATATGGTAAGCTATCCATTCAATATGTACGAACAAACCTGATTACAGTACCATGTATATAACTAACATTTGTCATGTTTCTTATAGCCTTCAAGGCAGAGCAACACTAGGCAGAGCAAGAGGAAGGCCACGGAGGAAATGCCGGCATCTAACCAAAAGAGAAGGTCGCCAACTAAAAGTAGCAGTAGGTCCAACAACTTCTCTGGAAATACAATTAATGTGCAAAGAAGCTCCAATGTTAATGTGAATGTATCTACCGGCAATTCTAGCGCTAGAGCTAGCAGCAAAGTTGTCAAGGAGAGTGTTAGTGCTAGTGCCAGGCGCAAGGGCACGGGCAAGCGCAAGTATGCAGGGATTCGAAGCCTG
>NW_024112691.1:0-43437 GCF_003073215.2 Triticum urartu | reverse complement strand
ATGCAATAAAACTGGGTAGTAGAAAAGGTATGATCAAAGTGTTACTTGCCTTGCTGATGATCCGGGAAACCTAGCGATTCGAAGTAACAAGCGGCGCACTCCGGATACTCTATCGCAAACAAACAAACGAGCATACAATAAGTACTCATCTAATGCATAGGTAAAACTCAAATAAGAGATCTAACCAGAAGGTTCAACTTAAGAACTCCGGTTGGCAAAAAGAATCAAATCGAACGAAGCAACGAAAGTCAAACGGCGAAAGAAAACAACTTCGTTCTAGTAATCTGGATCTAGGGCAAATTTTACAGTAGCAAAATCTTGTTTAAGTTGGTTAAACGGATAGAGGGTTTCGAGACGAATCCCTAGGCGCTTGAATCGCCTGATTCTGATAAACGAGCAAAAGTTATACTAAAACGAAAATCGGATCAGGAATCGCGATCAGAAAAATCGCGGATTTAATCCGAGAAAAAGAAAAACGACGAACGCTAGCTAAAATAAATAAACCGGAAAACCGATCTATTTAAAAAACCCGAATCTAATAAACCGGCGAAAACCGACAAAAACCGACGAAAACCGATCAGTTTTTTTAAAAGACGGCAAGGAAAACGAGGCGGCGGCGAACCTCGGCGGCGGCGACGGTGTCGGCGGGGCGGCGCGGGGTGGCGGCGCGGGGTGGCGGCGTGGTGGGGCGGCGGGGCTGGCTAGGGTTTGGCCCGGGGGGTGGGGCTGGGCCGGCTTATATTGCCTAGTCGGGCCAGAGTCCTAGTCGGACACGGCCCGTTAGGTCGGTTCGATTTTTTTTTATAATTCCGCTCGGAAGAAAAATAAAAAGAAATACTAAACGGACTCCAAAAATTCCGAAATAAATTTTCACGGGCTTCTAAAATCAAGCCTCACAAGGTGAACATTTATTTGGGACCTAAATGCAATTTTGAAAAACGCACTTTTTTCCTAAATTCTAATAAAACACCGAAAACTCCGGAATAAAATCCTATTTGATTTTATTATTAAATCCTCAATATTTCTTTATTTTGGGAAAGTAATTTTATTCCCTCTCTCATATTTTTGTAATAGAAATAATTGATGATGAAATAAATAAAATCAAATGATCCTATTCTAAAAATTTGAGAAAACTCAAATATGAAAATAACGAAATCCCCAACTCTCTCCGTGGGTCATTGAGTTGCGTAGAATTTCTAGGATCAACCAAAAATGCAAATAAAATATGATATGCATTGATGATCTAATGTATAACATTCCAAATTGAAAATTTGGGATGTTACAAACCTACCCCCCTTAAGATGAATCTCGCCCTCGAGATTCGGGTTGGCTAGAAAATAGGTGAGGGTGGTCCTTGAACAAATCTTCCTCTCGCTCCCAGGTGGCTTCATCCTCTGAGTGGTGGCTCCACTGAACTTTGCAAAACTTGATAACCTTGCTGCGAGTAACTCGGTTGGCAAACTCAAGAATCTTGACTGGCTTCTCCTCGTAGGTCAAATCGTTATCCAACTGAATAGTTTCCAAAGGCATTGTATCTCTCAATGGTATGTCAGCCATCTCCGCGTGACACTTCTTCAGCTGAGAAACGTGGAACACATCATGAACTCCTGACAATCCTTCGGGCAATTCCAACTTGTAGGCCACTTCCCCCATACGTTCCTAAACTCGATATGGTCCTACAAATCGTGGTGCTAACTTCCCTTTAACTCCAAAACGCTTTGTTCCCCGAAGTGGAGATGCTCGAAGATACGCTCTATCTCCAACTTCGTAAACTGTCTCCTTGCATTTAGAATTTGCATAACTTTTCTATCTAGACTGGGCTACCTTGAGCCTATTGCGAATCAACTTCACCTTCTGTTCAGACTCTTTAATCAAGTCAGGACCAAACAACTGACGGTCTCCAACTTCGTCCCATGACAATGGTGTCCTGCACCTCCTTCCGTACAAGGCTTCGAAAGGGGCCATCTTTAAACTGGTTTGGTAACTGTTGTTGTAAGAGAACTCTGCATATGGCAAATTGTCGTCCCAACTAGATCCATAATCTAGCGCACAAGCTCTCAACATATCCTCCAAAATCTGATTTACCCTCTCGGTCTGTCCATCTGTCTGTGGATGAAAAGCTGTACTGAATTCTAGCCTGGTACCCAAAGTTTCGTGCAACTGCTTCCAGAACTTTGAGGTAAACTGGGTCCCTCTATCTGATACGATACTCCTTGGAACTCCATCCAGACATACGATCCTGGTCATGTATATCTTTGCCAACTTTGCACTGGTGTAGGTGGTCTTTATTGGGATGAAATGAGCTACTTTCGTCAATCGATCAACTACAACCCAAATCGAGTCATAGCCTGAACGAGTCCTGGGCAATCCCGTGATAAAATCCATGCCTAGCTTATCCCACTTCCATTTGGGTATCGGCAATGGTTGTAACAATCCTGCTGGCTTCTGATGCTCTGCCTTTACTCTCTAACATACATCACAAACTGCTACATACTCCGCAATATCCTTCTTCATTCCGGTCCACCAGAAAATATCCTTCAAATCCAAATACATCTTGGTGTTTCCTGGGTGAATCGAATATGGTGAGTCGTGTGCCTCTTGCAAAATCAACTTCCTGATCTCCGGGTCATTGGGCACGTAAACACGGTCTTCAAACCATAGGGTGTCGTGTTCATCCTGACGAAATCCTTTAGCTTTTCCTTTGCTCAGTTTCTCCTTTATAGTGGCAATCTCCTTGTCAGCTTTCTGAGCTTCTCTGATTCTATCCATCAAAGTTGACTAAATCTCCAATGCTGCTACATAGCCTCTCGGAACTATTTCCAAACATAGTTCACGAAGATTTTCTGCTAACTCCTTGGGTATTTCTCCCATCATTAACGTATTGACATGGCTCTTATGGCTTAATGCGTCAGCTACTACATTAGCCTTTCTGGGGTGATAGTGCAATTTCATATCATAATCCTTGATAAGTTCCAACCTTCTCCTTTGTCTGAGATTCAACTCCTTCTGTGTGAAAATGTACTTCAAACTCTTATGATCCGTGTACACCTCACAATGATTTCCAATGAGGAAATGTCTCCATGTTTTCAATGCATGCACAACGGCTGCTAACTCCAAATCATGCGTAGCATAATTCAACTCATGGGGCTTCAGTTGTCTTGAGGCATATGAAACAACTCTCTCTTCCTGCATAAGCACTGCTCCAAGTCCTCGACGTGAAGCGTCATAATACACCTCATAATCCTTGGTCTGGTCTGGCAAAATCAACACTGGTGAGGTAACCAAACGTTTCTTCAACTCCTGGAAACTAGCCTCACACTCCTCTGTCCATATGAACTTGGTATCCTTCTTTAATAACTCTGTCATAGGCTTCGCAATCTTTGAGAAATTCTCAATAAGTCTCCGGTAGTATCCTGCGAGTCCAAGAAAACTCCGGATCTCTCCAACTGTTGTTGGGGCTTCCCACTTGGTCACGGTTTCAACTTTAGCGGGATCTACTGCTATACCTTCTCCAGATATAACATGTCCGAGGAATCCTACTTCCTTCAACCAAAACTCACATTTGCTGAACTTGGCATATAATTGATGTTCTCTGAGCTTTCCCAGTACCAAACGCAAATGCTCCTTATGTTCCTCTTCATTCTTCGAATAAACCAGGATATCATCAATGAACACTACGACGAACTTATCCAAAAACTCCATAAACACTTTGTTCATCATGTTCATAAAATAGGCAGGTGCGTTAGTCAGACTAAATGACATAATTGTATACTCATACAGCCCATATCTGGTAGTAAAAGCTGTCTTCAGAATATCCTATTCTCGAATATTCAACTAGTGGCATCCTGATCGCAGATCGATCTTGGAAAATACCTTAGCTCCTTGCAATCGATCAAACAGATCGTTGATCATTGGTAATGGGTACTTGTTCTTGATCGTTACTTCATTCAATCCTCGATAATCAACAACCATCCTTAATGATCCATCCTTCTTCTCCACTAGAAGTACTGGCGATCCCCAAGGTGAAGAACTTGGGCGAATATATCCCTTATCCAGTAACTCCTTAATCTGCTTCTTAATTTCCACCAAATCCTTTGCTGGCATCCTATATGGTCTCTTTGATATTGGCCCTGTGCCTGGCAATAGCTCAATCAAGAACTCAATATCTCTATCCGGTGGCATGCCTGGCAACTCCTCTAGAAACACTTCAGGGAAATCCTTCACTACTGGTACTTCCTCCTGCACAACTCCTGTTAAGCAATTTACTTGAGTCCTCTTTGGCACATGCCGGGATACATACTTGATCCTTCTCCCTTCTGGGGTGGTAAGCAAAATTGACTTACTAGCACATTCAATATTCCCTTCATACTTTGACAACTAATCCATGCCTAATATCACATCCAATCCTTGGGATTCCAATACTATTAGGTCTGAGGGAAAAACATAGTTACCAATCCTTAATGGTAACCGATCACACCATAGACTAGCCACATACTCTGCTCCGGGAGAGGTTACTAACATGGGTGACCTAAGGGCTTGGGTTGGTAGGTTATACTTATCCACTAATCCCCTTGAGATGTATGAATGCGATGCACCAGTATCAAAAAGAACTAGTGCAGTAAATGACTTAACCAAAAACTTACCTATTACTGCATCGGGCTGAGCTTCAACCTCCTCCACGCTAATGTTGTTCACCTGTCCCCTGTTGAAAGGGTTCGGCTTCTTCCCAGAACTTCCATTGCCATTTTGGCGTTCAGGACATTCATTGGCATAATGTCCGGTCTTCTAACACTTAAAACAAGTGACTTGGCTTAGGTCCTTCTTGGCTGGGGTTGATGGGTTGGTGCGGTTCTGGCCGTTGCTTCCTCCATTGCCATTACCATTTTTGGTGCCATTGTGATTGTGCGAGCTACCTCCTCCATGGGTATGCTGAAAATGTCCTCCCGGTCTAGGGGTAAAACGTGGCTTCTGCTGAGCTCCTGAATTGTACTTTCCTTGTCCATACTTCCTCTTGCGATTCTCAATCTGCTGCTGCTGCTTCCCTTCAATCATAAGAGCACGATCTACCAACTCCTGGTAGTTGTTGAAGGTGGCTACCATCAACTGCATGCTCAACTCATCATTCAGTCCTTCCAGAAACTTCTCCTGCTTAGCTGCATCCATAGCGATGTCATCTGGGGCATAACGTGCTAACTTACTAAATTCCTCCACATACTGGCCAACTGTCCGTCCTCCTTGGCGAAGTTACGAAACTCACGCTTCTTCATGGCCATAGCTCCTGCTGAAACATGGGCAGTACGGAAAGCCTGCTGAAACTGGTCCCATGTGACAGTGTCGACTGGGAAAGTGGCGGTGAAATTCTCCCACCATGATGCTGCGGGTCCTTCTAACTGATGTGCAGAAAACTTCACCTTCTCCGCATCTGTGCATCCTACTGTGGTCAACTCCCTAGCTGTCTTGCGGAGCCAATCATCTGCTACTATCGGCTCAGTGCTACTGGAAAACATCGGTGGATTCAGCCTAAGAAAACGGGCTAAGTGGTCAACAGGTGGTGGTGGTGGTGGTGGGTTGTTGTTGTTGTTCCCCTGATTCCGGTTTCGGACTAGCAACTGCATCAATGTGTTCTGCTGCTGGATCAACTGGGTGAGCTCCGGTGGGAAAGAAAATCCGGGGTCACGTCTCGGAGGCATCTGTGGGTTTAGAAAAGATGAGATATAAGAATAGAGGGGGTCTAAAGAGAAAACACTACCCATATGCACATGAGGCAAAAGCAAACCATTCATTTCAATCAATCAAACAAGGGCATACAATCGATCTAACTATCGCAAAAGTGCTCGGACTACTATATTTACATGGTGGACTACTACTACTGATGAGGTGGTCTACTAGAAATATTCTTCGGTTGCAGACTCCATGATATCTGCTCCAGCTTCATCAACATAGTCATCATCGCTACTATCTGCTTCCGAGTCGGTGCCGTCGATGATGATGTAGTCTTCCGGGCTAATCTCCTGGGGTTCTTCGTCTTCATCTACTGGCGTAGGGCCTCCCATAAATATTCCAATCTTCTTGATCAGGTCGTCATTTTTCTCCACCAATACTTCAATTTCTTCTTCATAATATTCACGTGTAGCCTTGAGTTCTTCCTCCAGTTCCTTGATTCTAGTCTTAGCCTTCTTCAGATCTATCATGTCGGCACACATCTGGTTCTCCTGTCGTCGAATGTGCTGGTTTAACTCCTGGATAAAAGCTGCAATTGATCTATCCTTCCTGGTGCTGATCATCTCCCAGTGTTCATCTCGGCGCCCACAAATCTGGTAGATAGTATCCTTGAGATCCTTGCGGTAGACTTCTCCAATGCGTCCCATGGCGATGTGAGCTGCCATGCTCTTTCCTAGATTCCAAGTTGGTGCATCAAAAGAAAACTCTATGGGCTCAGTGACTGGCATGAACGTCCTTCCTGGAACTTGAACTTGAATCATCCAGCGCTCTTCTTCAGGTAAAGTGGCGTTGTAGGTTCCCGTGAAGCTTGGTACTCCTATGTTCAGGTATCTAGTGACTTCCTTCAAGTGTCGTCCAAAGGGTGTATCTTCATCCAGTTGTGTGAATTTGTTCCTTGCATCCGCCATCCTAAAGAGTAGAAAATATGAGAAGTCAGAAAAGAAGAGAGTGAATAGTGATCTAGGTCTTTTAGCTTAGTGGTCGTGTCCTACAGTCAGCGTGTGCTCTGATACCATCTCTGTAGCGACCAGACCTTAAACAGTCTGATCTCTGTGCTCCGGTGTCATCCCTGGATCAGTAATGCTGACACCACACAGTACTGGGAGGATTTATAGCAGAGTAGCAATCACACACTTATTACATCGAGTGTCTCAAAAGAGAACTTATTACAATAAGTATGGCTTAAGGCCATCTAATGACGATAACATCGGAAGGCTTGGAAGATAAGTGAGTCCATCAACTCCAACGACATCACTAAGTATAGAACCACGACATAAAAACTCCTTAATTGTCGTCTGAAAAGTCTGCAACATTAACGTTGCAGCCCGAAAACGGGTCAGCACATGGAATATGCTGGCAAGGTAACACATAGAGAATAATGGAATGAAACAGCTATACTATATGCATATTTGGCTGGTGGAAAGCTCTATGGTTACAGTTTTGCGTAAAGCCAATTTTTCCCTACTTCAAAGGAATAGATTTAATTACTATCATGGTGGTTGTTAAACATTGAGAATGGTTGACAGCATTCCCAATCCCAATTAAGCATCATCATTAAACATAACCTAACAAAATTAATTTAGAGTAACATGTTGAGATTCACATGAAAATCCAGGTACTAGATACTCAAGATGTCCATAACCGGGGACACGGCTAACCATGATTAGTTTATTACACTCTGCAGAGGTTTGCGCACTTTTCCCCACAAGACTCGATAGCCTCCGTTTGGTTTCTCGCACTACATGGTGTTTGAGAAGATGGATGACCGAGACATAGTCTTTCAGAAGCGCTAGCACCTTACGATCGGGTAGACCGTACCACCTACATCCCCTACATCTGCTAGTCTACCACTGTAAGAGTTCGCACAACTTAGTCAACTATGCTAGAGCCCATAATAGCTTGTGGCTGCACACGGAAGTTTCTAGTATGAATAGTCTTATGATCCCTTTGAGCCTGGGTGGCGGTCCAAAAGAAAACAGGCAAGTCCTGGAATACCCAGGTGCCTCAATCCACCCAGATGTGTGTTTAAGTTGCCATCTTAGATAAACCATTAATTAACAATCTCACACCTGTCATGGATTTCACTCACCCAATCCACGTCTACTAGCATAGCATGGCATAATAAGCAAACGTAGATGTAACTCCCAAAGGTTTGAAAATAAACTGGTAATAGGTACTACCTCATCTACTTCCCATCCCACAATTTAATTATATCCTAATCATGCAATGTGTGAGGATTGATCTATGCAATAAAACTGGGTAGTAGAAAAGGTATGATCAAAGTGTTACTTGCCTTGCTGATGATCCGGGAAACCTAGCGATTCGAAGTAACAAGCGGCGCACTCCGGATACTCTATCGCAAACAAACAAACGAGCATACAATAAGTACTCATCTAATGCACAGGTAAAACTCAAATAAGAGATCTAACCAGAAGGTTCAACTTAAGAACTCCGGTTGGCAAAAAGAATCAAATCGAACGAAGCAACGAAAGTCAAACGGCGAAAGAAAACAAGTTCGTTCTAGTAATCTGGATCTAGGGCAAATTTTACAGTATCAAAATCTTGTTCAAGTTGGTTAAATGGATAGAGGGTTTCGAGACGAATCCCTAGGTGCTTGAATCGCCTGGTTCTGATAAACAAGCGAAAAGTTATACTAAAACAAAAATCGGATCAGGAATCGCGATCAGAAAAATCACGGATTTAATCCGAGAAAAAGAAAAATGACGAAACTCGCTAAAATAAAAAACCGGAAAACCGATCTATTAAAAAAATTCGAATCTAATAAACCGACGAAAACCGATCGGTTTTTTTAAAAGACGGCACAGAAAACGAGGCGGCAGCGAACCTCGGCGGCGGCGACGGCATCCGGCGGGCGGCGCGGCGGCGGCGTTGGCGGGGCGGCGCGGCGGGGCGGCGCGGCGGGGCGGCGCGGGGTGGCGGTGGGGCGGCGGGGCTGGCTAGGGTTTGGCCCGGGGGGGGGGGGCTAGGCCGGCTTATATTGCCTAGTCGGGCCAGAGTCCTATTCGGACACGGCCCGTTAGGTCGGTTCGATTTTTTTATTATTTATAATTCCGCTCGGAAGAAAAATAAAAAAGAAATACTAAACGGACTCCAAAAATTCCGAAATAAATTTTCACGGGCTTCTAAAATCAAGCCTCACAAGGTGAACATTTATTTGGGACCTAAATGCAATTTTTAAAAACACACTTTTTTCCTAAATTCAAATAAAACACCAAAAACTCCGGAATAAAATCCTATTTGATTTTTTATTATTAAATTCTCAATATTTCTTTATTTTGGGAAAGTCATTTTATTCCCTCTCTCATATTTTTGTAATAGAAATAATTGATGATAAAATAAATAAAATCAAATGATCCTATTCTCAAAATTTGAGAAAACTCAAATATGAAAATAACGAAATCCCCAACTCTCTCCGTGGGTCATTGAGTTGCGTAGAATTTCTAGGATGAACCAAAAATGCAAATAAAATATGATATGCATTGATGATCTAATGTATAACATTCCAAATTGAAAATTTGGGATGTTACATAGTTGATACGTCTCTGTTGTATCTACTTTTGCAAACACTTTTGCCCTTGTTTTGGACTCTAACTTGC
The DNA here is from genome assembly GCF_003073215.2 of Triticum urartu. Lineage (NCBI taxonomy): Eukaryota > Viridiplantae > Streptophyta > Magnoliopsida > Poales > Poaceae > Triticum > Triticum urartu. The sequence continues at coordinate 34,099 of NW_024112691.1, read as the reverse complement.
ATGACTTGAATGGAACTAACCCGGACTGACGCTGTTTTCAGCAGAATTGCCATGGTGTTATTTATGTGCAGAAACAAAAGTTCTCGGAATGACCTGAAACTTTACGGAGACTATTTTTGGAAATAATAAAAAATCCTGGCAAAAGATCATGGCCAGGGGGCCCACACCCTAGCCACGAGGGTGGGGGGCGCGCGCCCCTACCTCGTGGGCCCCCTGGAGCTCCTCCGACCTCAACTCCAACTCTATATATTCACTTTTGGGGAGAAAAAAAATTAGAGAGAAGGATTCATCGCGTTTTACGATACGGAGCCGCCGCCAAGCCCTAAAACCTCTCGGGAGGGCTGATCCGGAGTCCGTTCGGGGTTTCGGAGAGGGGAATCCGTTGCTGTCATCATCATCAACCATCCTCCATCACCAATTTCATGATGCTCACCGCCATGCGTGAGTAATTCCATCGTAGGCTTGCTGGATGGTGATGGGTTGGATGAGATTTATCATGTAATCGAGTTAGTTTTGTTAGGGTTTGATCCCTAGTATCCACTATGTTGTGAGATTGATGTTGCTATGACTTTGCTATGCTTAATGCTTGTCACTAGGGCCCGAGTGCCATGATTTCAGATCTGAACCTATTATGTTTTCCTGAATATATGTGAGTTCTTGATCCTATCTTGCAAGTCTATAGTCACCTACTATGTGTTATGATCCGGCAACCCCGAAGTGACAATAATCGGGACCACTCCCGGTGATGACCGTAGTTTGAGGAGTTCATGTATTCACTATGGGTTAATGCTTTGGTCCGGTACTCTATTAAAAGGAGGCCTTAATATCCCTTAGTTTCTGCTAGGACCCCGCCGCCACGGGAGGGTAGGACAAAAGATGTCATGCAAGTTCTTTTCCATAAGCACGTATGACTATATTTGGAATACATGCCTACATTACATTGATGAATCAGAGCTAGTTCTGTGTCACCCTAGGTTATGACTGTTACATGATGAACCGCATCCGGCATAATTCTCTATCACTGATCCATTGCCTACGAGCTTTCCATATATTGTTCTCCGCTTATTTACTTTTCCGTTGCTATTGTTACAATCACTACAAAATACCAAAAACATTACTTTTGTTACCTTTTTCTACCGTTACCACTACTATCATATTACTTTGCTACTAAATACTTTGCTGCAGATATTAAGTTTCCAGGTGTGGTTAAATTGACAACTCAGTTGCTAATACTTGAGAATATTCTTTGGTTCCCCTTGTGTCGAATCAATAAATTTGGGTTGAATACTCTACCCTTGAAAACTGTTGCGATCCCCTATACTTGTGGGTTATCAAAGGGCGCTTCGGTCGATGCCCCGAGCGCGGTGACCGGGGCTATGGCCGAGGAGGAGGACATGGTGGCGGATGCTGGGACGACCGTGGCCCACGCCAGGAGTGGTGTGATCGGCCTCGCGAGGGCACCTGGAGGGATCAGCCTCGTGAGGATCATCCTCAAGGCAACGCCGGGCTCCCTCCACTGCCACCACCGCCAAGAAGGAATGACGAACACCATCAGGACGAGGGGGCTGGGGGCTTCTAGGAACCACGTGCTATCGCCTGCATCTTGGGTGGAGCCCAGGCCCCAGCCTCGCAGCGTATCTTCAAGCAGTTTGCTCGTGAAGTGAATGCAGTCCTCCCCAAGCTCGAAGCCACACGCCCGCTCAGATGGTCCCAGTGCCCCATTACATTCAACTCGGCAGACCAGCTCAAGTGCGCAGCTACCGTTGGCACCCTCCCAATGCTCTGTTCCCCAGTCATCAGCAACGTGCAAGTTACCAAGACCCTCATCGACGGTGGCGCAGGGCCCAACATCTTGTCCGTCGACACGTTCGACAGCCTCCAAGTGCCGTATGACCAGCTTCAACCCACCATGCCTTTCTCAGGGGTGATCGACGGTTCCACCACACCAATAGGGCAGGTCCACCTCCCTGTCACCTTCGGCGAATGCAAGAACTACCGCACGGAGCTCATCGACTTTGACGTTGCACACATCCGTCCGCCGTACAACGCCATCCTCGGGTATCCAGCCCTGGCCAAGTTCATGGCAGTGACCCATCACGACTACAATGTCCTCAAGATGCCGGGAAGCAGCGGGATCATTACGATCCCATGTGAAGAGAAAGATGCGGTGTGCTCCCTCGAGCGTGCCTTCCAAGCTGCAGCAATCGACGACCCCGACAGCAAGGGCGAGGGCCCTCCTGAGGCCATCCCCAAGAAGAAGAAGCAGCTACGACGCGCAGGACCTCAGGAGGGTGACGCCACGGCTAGAGTCTCGTCAGGATCAGTGCCCGCTCCAGGGGCGTCTCCTTCCATCGCATAGCAAGGCGCACCCGGCGCCCTTCTCGGGCAGGGCTCGGGGGCTTTCTTCTGGAAGGCCTCACACTTTACCCACATCACAAGGGAGGCACTTGGGCACCACTTGGAGGCGTGCTTCGCGACACGTTTCCCTCAGGAGGGCACATGGCAAGGATCGCCCACCGTTCAGGAGTTTATCACCAAGACCACCCAGGAGTTGCAAGACACAAGGGCCATGCGCGGAGACCGCCGCTCACGAGATGCAGCTTCCCATCCAGGCGAGGATGCCGAGCTGCGTGTTTGCATCGACGTTCCAGGGCTCAACAGAGCCGCTTCTCAGGAGCTTTTCTGGCCTTAGCGTGTGGGACGCTGCGAGGGCCCACTGCACAGCTACATTCGCATGCCCTTTGGCATGCCAAGTGTATCGTCCGCCTACCAACACAACTTGCGGCGCATCCTAGCGGATCAGGAAGCCAGGCACCACGCCGTCCTGATGGAGATGGAGACGGTCCTCAAGGAACCGCCTGAGCCCCCAGAGCCTCCCGAGGCTCAGAGCTCCAGAGGCTCGTGAGGAGCAACCCCTTCACCGTACACCTTTAGCTGCTTCAACTCTCCTTCGTCAACATGACCAGGTGACATCTTTCCAAGTCATTCAACTGGGAGCGCCCCTCGGGCTGCATCATTCCCAGGCCGCATGGGTCCGTCCCTGTGGCATGTATCCCTTTTCTTATGTCTTTAGCTTACCTTGTTGGGGGCGCCCCTCGGGGTGCATCATCCCCAAGTCGCTCGGGCCTGACCTAGTGGCACGTATCTCTCATGCACTTGCTTAAGCCTGCTACTCTCATGTTCGATCTATCTATGATTACTACCTGCTCAATCGTCGCCTCCCACAGGGCCTCAGCACGCTGGCACGACGCTGGTGCATGGGTCCGTCCCTACCACATCGATAAACCTGAGCGGTCGAGCTCTGGCTCGTGGCACGCCCCGCGCACGTCACCTCACTAGGCCCTCAGTGCCTTCACCCCCTCGCGGAGCAACCAGCGACAAGCTGGCAACCATAATGGCAGATCGTGTTCTTCCTTGTGCTAGCTTGCAGGGATCTCACGAGGATGGCACTAGGCGGCACCGCGAGCTCCCACCTCTTCCAAGTAATCCGCTTGCATGCTAAAAAGGGGGGCTCCAGAGCATCACGACTCGGGAGCTCTTACTGGCTCTCCAGCCCCCACCCCTGGCCTTGACCATGGCACGCGACCTGGCATACCAGCGGCGGCTGAGCTCGCTCGAGGGCTGGGACCTGAGGACGTAGAGCACAAAGGAGAGCATTAAAGGGGGAGGAATCGTATGAGCCTGTCCTAGCTACGCTGCGGATGATCGCGCACCGGTCTGGCGCATTGATACGTCTCCAACGTATCTACAATTTTTGATTGCTCCATGCTATATTATCAACGTTTTTGGACATTATTGGGCTTTATTATCCGCTTTTATATTATTTTTGGGACTAACCTATTAACCGGAGGCCCAGCCCAGAATTGCTGTTTTTTGCCTGCTTTAGCGTTTTGAAGAAAAGGAATATCAAACGGAGTCCAAACGGAATGAAACCTTCGGGAACGTGATTTTCTGCCCGAATACAACTCAGGAGACTTGGACCCTACGTCAAGCCAATTAACAGGAGGCCACGAGGTAGGGGGGCGCGCCTGCCCAGCCAGGCGCGCCCTCCACCCTCATGGGCCCCTGTTGCTCCACTGACACACTTCTTCCTCATATATATATATATATCCACATACCCCCAAACGATCAGATACGGAGCCAAAAACCTAATTCCACCGCCGCAACTTTCTGTATCCACGAGATCCCATCTTGGGGCCTGTTCCGGAGCTCCGCCGGAGGGGGCATCGATCACGGAGGGCTTCTACATCATCATCGAAGCCCCTCCGATGAAGTGTGAGTAGTTTACTTCAGACCTACGGGTCCATAGTTAGTAGCTAGATGGCTTCTTCTCTCTTTTTGGATCTCAATACAATGTTCTCCCCCTCTCTCGTGGAGATCTATTCGATGTAATCTTCTTTTTGCGGTGTGTTTGTTGAGACCGATGAATTGTGGGTTTATGATCCAGTCTATCTATGAATAATATTTGAATCTTCTCTGAATTCTTTTATGTATGATTGGTTATCTTTGCAAGTCTCTTCAAATTATCAGTTTGGTTTGGCCTACTAGATTGGTTTTTCTTGCCATGGGAGAAGTGCTTAGCTTTGGGTTCGATCTTGCGGTGTCCTTTCCCAGTGACAGAAGTGGCAACAAGGCACGTATTGTATTGTTTCCATCGAGGATAACAAGATGGTTTTTTTATCATATTGCATGAAACTATCCCTCTACATCATGTCATCTTGCTTAAGGCGTTACTCTATTTTTAACTTAATACTCTAGATGCATGCTGGATAGCGGTCGATGAGTGGAGTAATAGTAGTAGATGCAGGCAGGAGTCGGTCTACTTGTCTCGAACGTGATGCCTATATACATGATCATACCTAGATATTCTCATAACTATGCTCAATTCTGTCAATTGCTCAACAGTAATTTGTTCACCCACCATAGAATACTTATGCTCTTGAGAGAAGCCACTAGTGAAACCTATGGCCCCCGGGTCTCTTTCTCATCATATCAATCTCCATCACTTTATTATTGCTTTGCTTTTTTACTTTGCCTTTTACTTTTCACTTTGCATCTCTATACCAAAAGTACCAAAAATATTATTTATCATCATTTTCAGATCTCACTTTCGTAAGTGACCGTGAAGGGATTGACAACCCCTAAGCGCGTTGGTTGCGTTGAGCTATTGTTTTTGTGTAGGTACAAGGGGCTCGCGCGTAGCCTCCTACTGGATTGATACCTTGGTTCTCAAATACTGAGGGAAATACTTACGCTACTTTGCTGCATCATCCTCCCCTCTTCGGGGAAATCCAACGCAGTGGTCAAGAGGTAGCAAGAAGAATTTCTGGCGCTGTTGTCGGGGAGGTTCGCGCTTGTCAAGATTTGACTCCCGACAACGAGCCATTTATGGCGCCGTTGCCGTGGAGTCTACGCAAAAGTCAACATACCAAGTACCCATCACAATCCCTATCTCACGTATTACATTATTTGCCATTTGCCTCTCGTTTTCCTCTCCCCCACTTCACCCTTGCCCTTTTATTCGCCCTCTCTCTCTATCCCCCCTCTCTTTCTCTATTTGCCTCTTTTTGCCTGTTTCTTGTTTGCTCATATGGTTGGAATAGTCGTTTATTTATTACTAAACAGAGAACCTAAGATTTATGGATCCTCATCCGCTTGCTAATCTTTTTAAGAGATCCAGTTATGTTGAACCAATTGCTAGTGAGTTTTGTGCACTAGATTATCTTTATGAAGTTTTGCTTGAAATTCGTGAATCTGAAAATTGCGATGAAGTATTTTATGAAGTGATTCACGATAGATCTTTGAATAAAAAGCATGATTGCAATGATGTTATTATAAATTCTATTAATGTCAATTGTGCTAATAATATGCAAAACTCTAAGCTTGGGGATGCTAATTTTTCTATGTCCTCTACTTGTTGCAACGATCATGATTGGGGTAATTCTTCTTTGGATCTTGAAAATTTATTTAAGCCCCATGATGAATATGAGATTGATTATAATGTTTGCAATATTATTGAAAGTGGGTTTGGAAGAATGTCAACTTTAGATCCCACATATTTGGAGGATTTTCAATCTTATGAAGTTTTTGATAAAAGTGCGTTTGGGAAGGTCATGATTTTAGTTAATGTTAATCCCACTATTTCGGAAAAGTGCCAACTTTGCATGCATGTGGATCATGTTGAGAATATTTTATGTGATAGCTATATTGTTGAATTTTCTTATGATCCTACATGTAATTACTATGAGAGAGGAAAATATGGTTGTAGAAATTTTCATGTTACTAAATTACCTCTCGTTATGTTGAGATTGCTATTGTTTCTTTCCTCTTCCTTGCATATGCTAGTTTTTGCTTGCCTTGATAATTTGTTTTCCTATAAGATGCCTATGCATAGGAAGTATGTTAGACTTAGATGTGTTTTTCACATGCTTTACGATGCTCCTTTTGTGTTTCAATTCTTGTCTTTCATGCGAGCAACATTAAAATTATCAATGTCTAGCTATAAGGCTTTAAAGAAAAGCGCTTGTTGGGAGACAACCCAAAATTTTTTCCTTGATGTTATTCAATAAATAAATTATTTAACCTCTGTTTTGGTTGTGTTTTTTGTGTTTAATTAGTGTTTGTGCCAAGTAGAACCACTGGGAAGACTTGGGGAAAGTCTTGTTGAACTTGCTGTAAAAAACAGAAACTTTAGCGCTCACGAGAACTGCTGTAATTTTTATTTGGAGAGTTATATTTAGTTAATTATTTTTGCAGATGATTAATAGATAAATTCCTCAAGTCCAGCAATTTATTTTAGAATTTTTGGGGTTCCAGATCTTGCGCTAGCTACAGATTACTACATATTGTTCTGTTTTTGACCGATTCTGTTTTTCGTGTGTTGTTTGCTTATTTTGATGAATCTATGGCTAGTAAAATAGTTTATGAACTATAGAGAAGTTGAACACAGTAGTTTTAACACCAATATAAATAAATAATGAGTTCATTACAGTACCTTGAAGTGGTCTTTTGTTTTCTTTCGCTAACGGAGCTCACGAGATTTTCTACTTTGAGTTTTGTGTTGTGAAGTTTTCAAGTTTTGGGTAAAGATTTGATGGATTATGGAACAAGGAGTGGCAAGAGCCTAAGCTTTGGTATGCCCATGGCACCCCCAAGATAATCTAAGGACACCTAAAAGCCAAAGCTTGGGGATGCCCCGGAAGGCATCCCCTCTTTCGTCTACTTCTATCGGTAACTTTACTTGGAGCTATATTTTTATTCACCACATGATATGTGTTTTTCTTGGAGCATCTTTTATGATTTGAGTCTTTGCTTATTAGTTTACCACAATCATCCTTGATGTACACACCTTTTGAGAGAGCCATACATAATTTGGAATTTTATAGAATACTCTATGTGCTGCACTTATATCTTTTGAGTTATATAATTTTGCTCTAGTGCTTCACTTATATCTTTCAGAGCACGGTGGTGGATTTGTTTTATAGAAACTATTGATCTCTCATGCTTCACTTAGATTATTTTTAGAGTCTTAATAGGATGGTAATTTTCTTAATAATAAATATGCTTGGTATTCAAGATTTGTAAAACTTTCTTTAGAGTGCGTTGAATACTAAGAAAAAAATTGATGCTTGATAATTGTTTGGAGATATGAGGATGGTGATATTAGAGTCATGCTAGTTGAGTAGTTGTGAATTTGAGAAATGCTTGTGTTAAAGTTTGTGATTTCCGTAGCATGCACGTATGGTGAACCGTTATGTGATGAAGTCGGAGCATGATTTATTTATTGATTGTCTTCCTTATGAGTGGCGGTCGAGGACGAGAGCTGGTCTTTTCCTACCAATCTATCCCCCTAGGAGCATACGCGTAATACTTTGCTTTGATAACTTCTAGATTTTTGCAATAAGTATATGAGTTCTTTATGACTAATGTTGAGTCCATGGATTATACACATTCCTTCCTTCCACCATTGCTAGCCTCTCTAATACCATGCACTTTTCGCCGGTATCATACACCCACCAAATACCTTCCTCAAAACAGCCACCATACCTACCTATCATGCCATTTCCATAGCCATTCCGAGATATATTGCCATGCAACTTTCCACCATTCCGTTTATTACGACACGCTCCATCATTGTCATATCGCTAGCATGATCATGTAGTTGACATAGTATTTGTGGCAAAGCCACCGTTCATAATTCTTTCATACATGTCACTCTTGATTCATTGCATATCCCGGTACACCGCCGGAGGCATTCATATAGAGTCATATTTTGTTCTAAGTATTGAGTTGTAATTGTTGAGTTGTAAGGAAAATAAAAAGTGTGATGATCACCATTTTTAGAGCATTGTCCCAAGTGAGGAAAGGATGATGGAGACTATGATTCCCCCACAAGTCGGGATGAGACTCCGGACGAAAAAAAGAGGCCATAAAAAAAGAGAAGGCCCAAAAAATGAGAGAAAAAGAGACAAGGGACAATGTTACTATCCTTTTACCACACATGTGCTTCAAAGTAGCACCATGATCTTCATGATAGAGAGTCTCTCATTCTGTCACTTTCATATACTAGTGGGAATTTCTCATTATAGAACTTGGCTTGTATATTCCAATGATGGGCTTCCTCAAAATGCCCTAGGTCTTCGTGAGCAAGTGAGTTGGATGCACACCCACTTAGTTTCTTTTGTTGAGCTTTCATATACTTATAGCTCTAGTGCATCCGTTGCATGGCTATCCCTACTTACTCACATTGATATCTATTGATGGGAATCTTCATAGCCCGTTGATACGCCTAGTTGATGTGAGACTATCTTCTCCTTTTTGTCTTCTCCACAACCACCATTCTATTCCACCTATAGTGCTATGTCCATGGCTCACGCTCATGTATTGCGTGAAGATTGAAAAATTTTGAGAACATCAAAAGTATGAAACAATTGCTTGGCTTGTCATCGGGGTTGTGCATGATTTAAATACTTTGTGTGGTGAAGATAGAGCATAGCCGGACTATATAATTTTGTAGGGATAGCTTTCTTTGGCCATGTTATTTTGAGAAGACATAATTGCTTTGTTAGTATGCTGGAAGTATTATTATTTTATGTCAATATGAACTTTTGTTTTGAATCTTTTGAATCTGAATATTCATACCACAATTAAGAAGATTTACATTGAAATTATGCCAAGTAGCACTCTGCATCAAAAATTCTATTTTTATCATTTACCTACTCGAGGACGAGCAGGAATTAAGCTTGGGGATGCATGATACGTCTCAACGTATCAATAATTTTTGATTGCTCCATGCTATATTATCTACTGTTTTGGACATTATTGGGCTTTATTATCCACTTTTATATTATTTTTGGGACTAACCTATTAACCGGAGGCCTAGCCCAGAATTGCTGTTTTTTGCATGTTTTATGGTTTCGAAGAAAAGGAATATCAAATAGAGTCCAAACGGAATGAAACCTCCGGGAACGTGATTTTCTCACCGAATACAACTCAGGAGACTTGGACCCTACGTCAAGCCAATTAACAGGAGGCCACGAGGTAGGGGGGCGCGCCTGCCCAGCCAGGCGCGCCCTCCACCCTCATGGGCCCCTTGTTGCTCCACCGACGTACTTCTTCCTCCTATATATATCCACGTACCCCCAAACGATCAGATACGGAGCCAAAAACCTAATTCCACCGCCGCAACTTTCTATATCCACGAGATCCCATCTTGGGGCCTATTCCGGATCTCCGCCGGAGGGGGCATCGATCACGGAGGGCTTCTACATCATCATCCAAGCCCCTCCGATGAAGTGTGAGTAGTTTACTTCAGACCTACGGGTCCATAGTTAGTAGCTAGATGGCTTCTTCTCTCTTTTTGGATCTCAATACAATGTTCTCCCCCTCTTTTGTGGAGATCTATTCGATGTAATCTTCTTTTTGCGGTGTGTTTGTTGAGACCGATGAATTGTGGGTTTATGATCAAGTCTATCTATGAATAAATTTGAATCTTCTCTGAATTTTTTATGTATGATTGGTTATCTTTGCAAGTCTCTTCAAATTATCAGTTTGGTTTGGCCTACTAGATTGGTTTTTCTTGCCATGGGAGAAGTTCTTAGCTTTGGGTTCGATCTTGCGGTGTCCTTTCCCAGTAACAGAAGGGGCAGCAAGGCACATATTGTATTGTTGCCATCGAGGATAACAAGATGGTTTTTTTATCATATTGGATGAAACTATCCCTCTACATCATGTCATCTTGCTTAAGGCGTTACTCTGTTTTTAACTTAATACTCTAGATGCATGCTTGATAGCGGTCGATGAGTGGAGTAATAGTAGTAGATGCAGGCAGGAGTCGGTCTACTTGTCTCGGACGTGATGCCTATATACATGATCATACCTAGATATTCTCATAACTATGCTCAATTCTGTAAATTGCTCAACAGTAATTTGTTCACCCACCGTAGAATACTTATGCTCTTGAGAGAAGCCACTAGTGAAACCTATGGCCCCCGGGTCTCTTTCTCATCATATCAATCTACATCACTTTATTATTGCTTTGCTTTTTTACTTTACCTTTTACTTTTCACTTTGCATCTCTATACCAAAAATACCAAAAATATTATTTATCATCTTTTTCAGATCTCACTTTCGTAAGTGACCATGAAGGGATTGACAACCCCTAAGCGCGTTGGTTGCGTTGAGATATTGTTTTTGTGTAGGTACAAGGGACTCGCGCGTAGCCTCCTACTGGATTGATACCTTGGTTCGCAATAACCGAGGGAAATACTTACGCTACTTTGCTGCATCATCCTCTCCTCTTTAGGGAAATCTAACGCAATGCTCAAGAGGTAGCACACATCACAAAGAATCGACCCCGGACCGCCAAGATAAGTCATGAGCTCAGATCAGCTAATCGTTGGGATCTAGGGGACACGCTCGCCACAACCCTATTGTGGTAACGTCGCCTCCCTTTCTTATCTTACCACAGCTTCTTGAGCACTAAAGGGGACCCCCTGAGCATCACGCATCATAGGCTCTTACTGGACCTCGGGCCGCTCACCTCCTGGCCTTGACCACGTCACGCGACCTGGCATACCAGCGACGGCTGAAGATTGCCTGGGGACCGGGACCTGTCAACGTAGAGCAACAAGCTGTCGCGAGGTTGGAAAGGGAATACCGAGCCTAAACAGGACCTGCACTAACAAGGCTTCCTTAATTGGGATAACATCAACAAAGACATTGCAAACCCTTTACACGCCCCCACGGGGTACTTCTTGGTTCCTTGCAGGGAACAAAAGACGCGAACCTAGGAGAATCCTATCTACACACCCCTGCGGCCGACGCCATCATCAACAGTGGGCCACGGGAGGCTGGCGCCAACCCCATCCAGATCAGCGACGGCGGCGGCCGGACGTTGCGGCCTTGCTCCGGGTGCGGCAAGAGCTCGGGGGCACGTAGCTGTCGTTGCTCGTCTCCGGAGTCTCGTAGAGCTCAGGAGAACTGCTGGACTCCCAAGAATCGCTGCTGCTGGAGCAGCCCCGAGCGGGGGGCGCCTCGTCCTGGCACTCTCCTTTGGGGCAGCACTCCAAGCGGCAACCCTCCGTGTCAAAGACCTTGAAGAACAGCATGGAGGCGTCGTCGTACTTGAAGTGGATCGCGAGGACGCCCTCCGCACGGCAAACCCACGTGACCTCGCCCCAGCCGTGGGTCATGAAGATCTTGCCGGTGGCGACCGCTTCAACCTCTGCTCCGGTCGCCGGAGCGTCGCAGTCAGCATGCTACAACCAGAGCTCGAGAGGCCCCCTCGGTGGCATCACGTCAGAGAGGAAGCGCGGGAAGCGGATCTAGGAGCTTGGGGGCATCGCCTCCCACAGCACGAGCTCGCGTGAGGAGTCCGCGGCGTGGACTCCAGGAGCGACGACACTCATCGCTGGGGCGCGGCGACCTTGGCCGTGGTGCGCGCGCTGATGCCCGTCTCTTCTTCCTCCCGAGCCCCCGGCTTGGGCGTGCAAGGGCAGTGGATACCCAGGAGGAGGTCGCTCGTACCAAGGCCTCGCCACCACTTGCATCTCCGCGGCGTCGCGGTGGTGGATCGACCTCTTCTTCGGCAGGAGAAGCACCGGCACGTCGAGAGGAACCTTTCCCTTCTCTTAAGAAGAAAACCTACGGATTGGCGCCATTGAAGCTGCTGCTGGCAGTGGAGCGGAGGAAGAAGGAGCGAGTGGAATGGGAAGAGATGGGCGACGGGGGCTCTAACCCCTCCCCATTTATAGCAAGAGAAGGCCAACCAGCACCCCCACGATCACATGTAATGATGGCTTCCCTTGCATGTCGCAGGGACTTGTCAAGTCGGGCAGTTGCCGAGGCAGCATGGGGAAGCGGAGACGCCCACGTCCAATCAACCGCCATGCGTCAATCGAGGCCGCAGGCTTTGGGGGCCCGCGGCGCTCCGCGCTTGACCCTTTGGCTTCGCCTCGAAGCCAAGCCCGAGCGCGCCTTGGGCCTGGGGGGTACTGTCGGCGTCCTGGGAACGGGGGTCCCCAGACTTGCCTGCCTCCGGCCCACTGCGTGGCTGGGCTGGCAGGTCTATACGGCCCATCTTCATCGACAAGGCATTCAAGACCCTCGCGAGGGGCCAAGCCTCGCGAGGCGAACGACGCAAGACCTCCTTAGGAGCGGCCTCGCTAGGCAGGCTCGCGATGGGCGGAGAGATCAAGGCAAGGCAAACCTCGCGAGGTCCTCGTGACGTGAGCCATGACGATCGAGACCAGGCGGGCGCCAGCGCGCGCAGTGTCCTTGTTTCCTCTTTGGTGCCAAGGGGGCAAGCGCAGGCGCGGAGTACCGAGGCATCAAACAAAGGTTTCCATATTGGTGCAACGAGACCAAGACCAGAAGTACGGCAAGACGGAGGTCACCATGGAGCCCAGGACGACGTCACCACCAGAGCCTTTTGCAGGCGAAGACCACTTTTGTCAGGATAAGCTGTACTAGCTGTCCCCTTTCAAATTGGCCGTTGTTGGCTCCCTTCCCGCTCAATATTTGGGGAGAGGACCAGGGCCTATATAAGTAGAACTAGCCACCACAGTAGAGAGGGGGATCAGATCGACCTCATCACAAATTGAGAGCGGATCCAAGATCATCTCACCCACACAAGTTCATCAAGCACAAGAACACCTCGAGCTCAGGAGGCTGTTCTTCCCCTTGTACTGTTCATCATTAGCCCAAGAGGCAATCCACCACCACCATAATGTATTAGGGTATTTCACCACAACGGTGGCCCAAACCAGTATAAATATTGTGTCTTTCTGTGTTGTGAGTTCGTCGAGTTCGTCCGCGAGATCTTAGAGAGCTAGGGCATGGATCGATAGGGAGAAAACCTTCGTGCGCACCCCAGTGTTCGAACCTCAAGGGTTTGCCGGAACCCGTGATCCGACAATTAGCAAAAGCTCAAAAGCTCAAGACTCTACATTTTCATTTTAGTGATCCAAGATCACATTGAGTCTATAGGAAAAGCCAATACTATTAAAAGGGTATGAGGTGTTGCTTAATGGCTTGCTTGCTCAAAGTGCTTAGTGATATGCTCCAAAGCCCTCAACCACTTTCTCATTTCCACATATGTCCCAAACCAAAAGTCAAACTCAGCCCCACCGATTTGATCTATCCGGCGCCACCGAGTTCACTTGACATAGCCACTACCAGAAACCCTAATCAGTTCGGTCTCACCGATGGGATCTCGGTCTCACTGAGATGGGCTTGCAAACTCTCTATTACCTATTGCAACAATTTCGGTCTCACCGAGATATGCAATTGGTCCCACCCAGTTTGCTTGACCAACTCTCTGTTTTGCTTATTACCAAAATTGGTCCCACCAAGTTTGAGTAATCAGTCAAACCGAGTTGAGGTTTTACCCTAACCCTAGCACATTGGTCCCACCGAGTTGATCATATCGGTCCAACCAAAAATCCTAACATTCACATTTTGAACTAAATCGGTCTGACTGAGTTTCTCGATTCGGTCCCACCTAGTTTGGTAAATTGTGTGTAACAGCTAATTTTTGTGTGGAGGCTATATATACCCTTCCACCCACTCTTCATTCATGGAGAGAGCCATCAGAATGTGCCTACACTTCCAACATACATTTTCTGAGAGAGAACCGCCTACTCATGTGTTGAGACCAAAATATTCCATTCCAACCACAAGAATCTTGATCTCTAGCCTTCCCCAAGTTGCTTTCCACTCAAATCATCTTTCCACCAAATCCAAATCTGTGAGAGAGAGAGTTGAGTGTTGGGGAGACTATCATTTGAAGCACAAGAGCAAGGTGTTCATCATCAACACACCATCTATTACCTTTTGGAGAGTGGTGTCTCCAAGATTTGTTAGGTGTCACTTGGGAGCCTCCGTCAAGATTGTGGAGTTGAACCAAGGAGTTTGTACGAGCAAGGAGATCGCCTACTTCGTGAAGATATACCCAAGTGAGGCAAGTCCTTCATGGGCGACAGCCGTGGTGGGATAGACAAGGTTGCTTCTTCGTGGACCCTTCGTGGGTGGAGCCCTCCGTGGACTCGCACATCTGTTACCCTTCGTGGGTTGAAGTCTCCATCAATGGCGATGTACGATAGCACCACCTATCGAAACCACGCCAAAAATCTCTGTGTCTACAATTGCGTTTGCACACTCCAATCTCATCCCTTTACTTTCTTGCAAGTTGCATGCTTTACTTTTCACTGCTCATATACTCTTGCCATGCTTGCTTGAAATGTATTGTAAATGTTTAAACTTGTGCAAAAACTCCACCTTAACTTAAAGAAATTAAAAACTGCTACTTTTCTTGTTGAGGGTCTAATCACCCCCCCTCTAGACACCTCTTCTCGATCCTAGAATTGGTATCAGAGCATTGGTCTCCATTGCTTTGGTTTAATCACCATTGGAGGAAGATGGATGAGTCTATGTTGGGGGAGTCTTAGACGTAGAGTACCTATACTTGATGGAGAGTTCTTTCATGAGTGGAAAATTGAGATGCTTGAGATTTTCAATGAATATCACTTGAACAAGTACGTTACTACTCCTTGTGCACGCCTTGTTGACCCCTTGCATCCTACTCTTGATGAGTCTATTGACATGATCCGTAATCTTAGAGCTGCCAATTTAATCACTAGAGGATTACCTAGAAACTTGATTGCTAGCTTGCCTGCTCTTGATTGTGCTTACACCATATGGAGATTCCTCGAGGAACGATTTCCAAATTATTCCTTGCAAAACTTAGATGAGATTCTTCATAAGTCTATTGCTTTGAGTAAGATGAATTCCAATGATCCTAAGTTTGGTGATTGTCTATTTGAGCTTACTAACTAATATGTCTCTGTCGTATCTACTTTTCTAAACACTTTTGCCCTTGTTTTGGACTCTAACTTGCATGATGTGAATGGAACTAACCCGGACTGACACTGTGTTCAGCAGAATTGCCATGGTATTATTTTTGTGCAAAAATAAAAGTTCTCGGAATGACCTGAAAATCAACGGAGAATTATTTTGGAATATATAAAAAATACTGGAAGAAAGATCCACGTCAGGGGGCCCACACAGTGTCCACGAGGGTGGGGGGCGCGCCCTACCCCCCTGGGTGCGCCCCTTGCCTTGTGGGCCCCCTAACACTCCACCGACCTCAACCTTGACTCCATATATTCACTTTCGGGGAGGAAAAACCCAAAGAGAAGGATTCATCGTGTTTTATGATACGGAGCCACCGCCAAGCCCTAAACTCTCTCAAGAGGGCTGATCTGGAGTCCGTTCGGGGCTCCGGAAAGGGGAATCCGTCGCCATCATCATCATCAACCTTCCTCCATCACCGATTTCATGATGCTCACCGCCGTGTGTGAGTAATTCCATCGTAGGCTTGCTGGACGGTGATGGGTTGGATGAGATTTATCATGTAATCGAGTTAGTTTTGTTAGGGTTTGATCCCTAGTATCCACTATGTTCTGAGATTGATGTTGCTATGACTTTGCTGTGCTTAATGCTTGTCACTAGGGCTGAGTGCCATGATTTCAGATCTGAACCTATTATGTTTTCATCAATATATGAGAGTTCTTGATCCTATCTTGCAAGTCTATAGTCACCTATTATGTGTTATGATCCGTTAACCCCGAAGTGACAACAATCAGGATACATACCGGTGATGAACGTAGTTTGAGGAGTTCATGTATTCACTATGTGTTAATGCTTTGGTCCGGTACTCTATTAAAAGGAGGCCTTAATATCCCTTAGTTTCCAATAGGACCCCGCTACCACGGGAGGGTAGGACAAAAGATGTCATGCAAGTTCTTTTCCATAAGCACGTATGACTATATTTGGAATACATTCCTACATTACATTGATGAATTGGAGCTAGTTCTGTGTCACCCTAGGTTATGACTGTTACATGATCGATCATATCCGGCATAATTCCCCATCACCGATCCAATGCCTACGAGCTTTTCCTATATTGTTCTTCGCTTATTTACTTTTTCATTGCTACTGTTACAATCACTATAAAACCCAAAAAGTATTACTTCTGCTACCGTTACCTTTTGCTATTGTTACCACCACTATCATATTACTTTGCTACTAAATACCTTGCTGCAGATATTATGTTTCCAGGTGTGATTGAATTGACAACTCAGCTGCTTATACTTGAGAATATTCTTTGGCTCCCCTTGTGTCGAATCAATAAATTTGGGTTGAATACTCTACCCTCAAAAACTGTTGCGATCCCCTATACTTGTGGGTTATCAAGAACATTTTCTGGCACTATTGCCGGGGAGCATAGCTCTATTCTTTGAGTCACTTTGGATTTATATCTGTTTATCATTATGAAGAACTTGAAAGATCAAAGAACCAAGATTTTTCCCTCAACTACGAGGGGAGGTAAGAAACTGCCATCTAGCTGTGCACTTGATTCACCTTATGTTTTGAGTAAGCTTGCAACACCTAAACCTGCTTCTGCTATTAATTCCGATATGTCGCATGCTATTGATGATGCCACTTCTGCTTTGCATGATACTTATGATGAAACTACTTCTATGCTTGATAATACTGTGCCACTTGGTGAATTTCTTGATGAACAACTTGCTAGGGCTAGAGAGAATGAAATTATTGAAACTGATAATATTGATGAAAGTGATGATGAAGATTCTCCCCCTAGATATGAATTGCCTATTGTCCCTGAGGGTTATGTTATGGATGAAGAAACTGCTAGAGACTTTCTTTCCTGCAATGATAGAAGTGATCTGAAGAAATTATTAGCCAAGCTTAAAGAAAAATCCCTGAATGCTAGAATGAAATATGATCCTGCTTATTACTGATAAGGGTTATGATTTATCTATTGATCCTGAGTTAGTTACTTTGGTTGAATCTGATCCCTTTTATGGCTATGAATCTAAAACTGTTGTGGCACATCTTACTAAATTAAATGATATAGCCACCCTCTTTACACATGATGAGAAAACTCGTTATTATTATATCTATAAATTATTTCTGTTCTCATTAAAGGGTGATGCTAAGATATGGTTTAATTCTCTTGATCCTGGTTGTGTGCGTAGTCCCCATGATATGATTTACTACTTCTCTGCTAAATATTTCCCCGCTCATAAGAAACAAGCTGCTTTAAGGGAAATATATATTTTTGTGCAAATTGAAGAAGAGAGTCTCCCACATGCTTGGGGGAGGCTTCTCCAATTACTTAATGCTTTGCCTGATCATCCTCTCAAGAAAAATGAAATACTTGATATCTTTTATAATGGACTAACCGATGCTTCCAGAGATTACCTAGATAGTTGTGCTGGTTGTGTTTTCAGGGAAAGAACTGTTGATCAAGCTGAAATTCTATTGAATAATATGTTGACTAATGAAAATAATTGGACACTTCCTGAACCAACTCCTAAGCCAACTCCGAAGAAAAGGAGTATTCTATTTCTCAGTCCTGAAGATATGCAAGAGGCAAAGAAATCTATGAAAGAAAAAGGTATAAAAGCTAAAGCTGTTAAGAATTTACCTCCTGTTGAAGAAATACATGGTCTTAATGTACCACCTATTGAAGAAACACACGGTCTCGATAACATGACACAAGTAGTAAAGTTAAATTCTCTCTATATATTTGATGAAGGTGATATTCCTCTTAATAATTCTGCTAGCCAATGCTTAGATGAGTTTGATAATTTTATTGTTAAACAAGAATATTTTAATGCTTATGTCGGTAGACAATTGAAACATAATGCTTACATGATTGAACACTTGAGTGATTGTATGGCTAGTGTTAAAGGTGAACTTAAACTTATTAGTAAACATGCTTCTATGGTTACCACTCAAGTAGAACAAGTAATTAAAGCTCAGAATGATTTGCTCAATGAATTGAATAGTAAAAATAATGACTTTGCTGTTAGTGTTGGGGAACGTTGCAGAAAACAAAAAATTTCCTATGGTTTCACCAAGATCCATCTCTGAGTTCATCTAGCAACGAGTGATCGGATTGCATCTACATACCTTTGTAGATCACGCGCGGAAGCGTTCAAAGAACGGGGATGAGGAAGTCGTACTCGACGTGATCCAAATCACCGGAGATCCTAGTGCTGAACGGACGGCACCTCCGCGTTCAACACACGTATGGTCAGCGTGACGTCTCCTCCTTCTTGATCCAGCAAGGGGGAAGGAGAGGTTGATGAAGATCCAGCAGCACGACGGCGTGGTGGTGGATGTAGGGGTCACCGCAGCAGGGCTTCGCCGTTCTAGTGCGAGAGGGAGAGGTGTAGCAGGGGAGAGGGAGGCGCCAAGACTCAAGGGTGCCGCTGCCGCTCCCTCCCCCCCTTTGTATAGGCCCCATAGGGGGTGCGCCGGCCCTAGGAGATGGGATCTCCTAGGGGGGGCGGCGGCCAAGGGGTGGAGTGCCCCCCAAGCCAGGTGGGGCGCCCCCCCCCCCCCCCCTAGGGTTCCCAACCCTAGGCGCATGGGGTGGGCCAAGGGGGGCGCACCAGCCCACTATGGGCTGGTTCCCCTCCCCACTTAGCCCATGGGGCCCTCCGGGATGGGTGGCCCCACCCGGTGGACCCCCGGGACCCTTCCGGTGGTCCCGGTACAATACCGGTGACCCCCGAAACTCCCCCGATGGCCGAAACTGCACTTCCTATATATAATTCTTCACCTCCGGACCATTCCGGGACTCCGAACAACTTTCGGGTTGCTGCATATTCATATATCTACAACCCTAGCGTCATCGAACCTTAAGTGTGTAGACCCTACGGGTTCGGGAGACATGTAGACATGACCGAGATGGCTCTCCAGTCAATAACCAACAGTGGGATCTGGATACCCATGTTGGCTCCCACATGCTCCTCGATGATCTCATCGGATGAACCACGATGTCGAGGATTCAAGCAACCCCGTATACAATTCCCTTTGTCAATCGGTACGTTACTTGCCCGAGATTCGATCGTCGGTATCCCAATACCTCGTTCAATCTCGTTACCGGCAAGTCACTTTACTCGTACCGTAATGCATGATCCCGTGACCAGACACTTGGTCACTTTGAGCTCATTATGATGATGCATTACCGAGTGGGCCCAGAGATACCTCTCCGTCATACGGAGTGACAAATCCCAGTCTTGATCCGTGTCAACCCAACAGACACTTTCGGAGATACCCGTAGTATACCTTTATAGTCACCCAGTTACGTTGTGACATTTGGTACACCCAAAGCACTCCTACGGTATCCGAGAGTTACACGATCTCATGGTCTAAGGAAAAATACTTGACATTGGAAAAAACTCTAGCAAACGAACTATACGATCTTGTGCTATGTTTAGGATTGGGTCTTGTCCATCACATCATTCTCCTAATGATGTGATCTCGTTATCAATGACATCCAATGTCCATAGTCAGGAAACCATGACTATATGTTGATCAACGAGCTAGTCAACTAGAGGCTTACTAGGGACATGTTGGTGTCTATGTATTCACACATGTATTACGATTTCTGGATAACACAATTATAGCATGAATAAAAGACAATTATCATGAACAAGGAAATATAATAATAATCCTTTTATTATTGCCTCTAGGGCATATTTCCAACAGTCTCCCACTTGCACTAGAGTCAATAATCTAGTTACATTGTGATGAATCGAACACCCATGGAATTCTGGTGTTGATCATGTTTTGCTCTAGGGAGAGGTTTAGTCAACGGATCTGCTACATTCAGGTCCATATGTACTTTACAAATATCTATGTCTCCATCTTGAACATTTTCACGAATGGAGTTGAAGCGACGCTTGATGTGCCTGGTCTTCTTATGAAACCTAGACTCCTTGGCAAGTGCAATAGCTCCAGTGTTGTCACAGAAGAGTTTGATCGGCCCCGACGCATTGGGTATGACTCCTAGGTCGGTGATGAACTCCTTCACCCAAATTGCTTCATGCGCTGCCTCCGAGGCTGCCATGTACTCCGCTTCACATGTAGATCCTGCCATGACGCTCTGCTTGCAACTGCACCAGCTTACTGCCCCACCATTCAAAATATACACATATCCGGTTTGTGACTTAGAGTCATCCAGATCTGTGTCGAAGCTAGCGTCGACGTAACCCTTTACGACGAGCTCTTCGTCACCTCCATAAATGAGAAACATTTCCTTAGTCCTTTTTAGGTACTTCAGGATATTCTTGACCGCTGTCCAGTGTTCCTTGCCGGGATTACTTTGGTACCTACCTACCAAACTTACGGCAAGGTTTACATCAGGTCTAGTACACAGCATGGCATACATAATAGAACCTATGGCTGAGGCATAGGGGATGACACTCATCTCTTCTATATCTTCTGCCGTGGTCGGACATTGAGCTGAGCTCAATTTCACACCTTGCAACACAGGCAAGAACCCCTTCTTAGACTGATCCATATTGAACTTCTTCAATATGTTATCAAGGTATGTGCTTTGTGAAAGACCTATGAGGTGTCTTGATCTATCTCTATAGATCTTGATGCCTAATATATAAGCAGCTTCTCCAAGGTCCTTCATTGAAAAACTCTTATTCAAGTAGGCCTTAATGCTGTCCAAAAGCTCTATATCATTTCCCATCAAAAGTATGTCATCTACATATAATATGAGAAATGCTACAGAGCTCCCACTCACTTTCTTGTAAACGCAGGCTTCTCCATAAGTCTGCATAAACCCAAACGCTTTGATCATCTCATCAAAGCGAATGTTCCAACTCCGAGATGCTTGCACCAGCCCATAAATCGAGCGTTGGAGCTTGCACACCTTGTCAGCATTCTTAGGATCGACAAAACCTTCCGGCTGCATCATATACAATTCTTCCTTAAGGAAACCATTAAGGAATGCCATTTTGACGTCCATTTGCCATATCTCATAATCATAGAATGCGGCAATTGCTAACATGATTCGGACGGACTTCAGCTTCGCTACCGGTGAGAAAGTCTCATCGTAGTCAACCCCTTGAACTTGTCGATAACCCTTAGCGACAAGCCGAGCTTTATAGATGGTCACATTACCATCCGCGTCTGTCTTCTTAAAAATCCATTTATTTTCTATGGCTTGCCGCTCAACGGGCAAGTCAGTCAAAGTCCATACTTCGTTTTCATACATGGATCCTATCTCGGATTTCATGGCTTCCAGCCATTTGTCGGAATCCGGGCCCGCCATCGCTTCTTCATAGTTCAAAGGTTCACCGTTGTCTAACAACATGATTTCCAAGACAGGGTTGCCATACCATTCTGGTGCGGAACATGTCCTTGTGGACCTTCGAATTTCAGTAGGAGTTTGATCAGAAGTATCTTGATCATCATCATTAACTTCCTCTCTAATTGGTGCAGGCACCACAGGAACATTTTCCTGAGTTGCGCCACTTTCCGGTTCAAGAGGTAATACTTCATCAAGTTCTACTTTCCTCCCACTTACTTCTTTCAAGAGAAACTCCTTCTCTAGAAAGGATCCATTCTTGGCAACAAAGATCTTGCCTTCGGATCTGAGGTAGAAGGTATACCCAATAGTTTCTTTAGGGTATCCTATGAAGACGCATTTTTCTGACTTGGGTTCGAGCTTTTCATGTTGAAGTTTCTTGACATAAGCATCGCATCCCCAAACTTTTAGAAACGACAACTTAGGCTTCTTCCCGAACCATAATTCATACGGTGTCATCTCAAGGGATTTCGACGGAGCCCTATTTAAAGTGAATGCGGCAGTCTCTAAAGCATAGCCCCAAAATGATAGCGGTAAATCGGTAAGAGACATCATAGATCACACCATATCTAACAGAGTGCGATTACGATGTTTGGACACACCATTACGCTGAGGTGTTCCAGGTGGCGTGAGTTGTGAAACTACTCCACATTTTCTTAAGTGTGTGCCAAATTCGTGACTCAAGTATTCTCCTCCACGATCTGATCGCAGGAACTTGATTTTCCTGTCACGTTGATTCTCAACCTCACTCTGAAATTCCTTGAACCTTTCAAAGGTCTCAGACTTGTGTTTCATTAAGTAGACATACCCATATCTACTCAAGTCATCAGTGAGGGTGAGAACATAATGATAGCCACCGCGAGCCTCAACACTCATTGGACCGCACACATCAGTATGTATGATTTCCAATAAGTTGGTTGCTCGCTCCATTGTTCCTGAGAACGGAGTCTTGGTCATTTTACCCATGAGGCATGGTTCGCACGTGTCAAATGATTCGTAATCAAGAGACTCTAAAAGTCCATCTGCATGGAGCTTCTTCATGCGTTTGACACCTATGTGACCAAGGCGGCAGTGCCACAAGTATGTGGGACTATCATTATCAACCTTACATCTTTTGGTATTCACACTATGAATATGTGTAGCATTACACTCGAGATTCATTAAGAATAAACCATTCACCATCGGAGCATGACCATAAAACATATCTCTCATATAAATAGAACAACCATTATTCTCGGATTTAAATGAGTAGCCATCTCGTATTAAACGAGATCCTGATACAATGTTCATGCTCAAACTTGGCACTAAATAACAATTATTGAGGTTCAAAACTAATCCCGTAGGTAAATGTAGAGGTAGCGTGCCGACGGCGATCACATCAACCTTGGAACCATTCCCGACGCGCATCGTCACCTCGTCCTTCGCCAGTCTACGTTTATTCCGCAGCTCCTGCTTTGAGTTACAAATGTGAGCAACCGCACCGGTATCAAATACCCAGGAGCTACTACGAGTACTGGTAAGGTACACATCAATTACATGTATATCACATATACCTTTCGTGATGCCGGCCTTCTTGTCCGCTAAGTATTTGGGACAGTTCCGCTTCCAGTGACCACTTCCCTTGCAATAAAAGCACTCAGTCTCGGGCTTGGGTCCATTCTTTGGCTTCTTCCCGGCAGCTCGCTTGCCGGGCGCGGCAACTCCCTTGCCGTCCTTCTTGAAGTTCTTCTTACGCTTGCCTTTCTTGAACTTAGTGGTTTTATTCACCATCAACACTTGATGTTCCTTTTTGACTTCTACCTCTGCTGATATCAGCATTGCAAATACTTCAGGAATGGTCTTTTCCATCCCCTGCATATTGAAGTTCATCACAAAGCTCTTGTAGCTCGGTGGAAGCGACTGAAGGATTCTTTCAATGACCGCGTCATCTGGGAGATTAACTCCTAGCTGAGTCAAGAGGTTATGTAACCGAGACATAGTGAGTATGTGCTCACTGACAGAACTGTTTTCCTCCATCTTACAGCTGAAGAACTTGTCAGAGACATCATATCTCTCGACCCGGGCATGAGCTTGAAAAACCATTTTCATCTCTTCGAACATCTCATATGCTCCGTGTCTCTCAAAACGCTTTTGGAGCCCCGGTTCTAAGCTGTAAAGCATGCCGCACTAAACGAGGGAGTAATCATCGGTACGTGTCTGCCAAGCGTTCATAACGTCTTATTCTGCAGGGAGAACAGGTGCGTCACCTAGTGGTGCTTGTAGGACATAATCTTTCTTGGCAGCTATGAGGATGATCCTCAGGTTCCGGACCCAGTCCGTATAGTTGCTGCCATCGTCTTTCAGCTTGGTTTTCTCTAGGAACGCGTTGAAGTTGAGGACAACGTTGGCCATTTGATCTACAATACATGTTGTAAAGATTTTAGACTAAGTTCGTGATAATTAAGTTCATCTAAATCAAATTATTCAATGAACTCCCACTCAGATAGACATCCCTCCAGTCATCTAAGTATAACATGATCCGAGTTAACTAGGCCGTGTCCGATCATCACGTGAGACGGACTAGTCAACATCGGTGAACATCTTCATGTTGATCATATCTTCTATACGACTCATGCTCGACCTTTCGGTCTTCTGTGTTCCGAGGCCATGTCTGTACATGCTAGGCTCGTCAAGTCAACCTAAGTGTTTGCATGTGTAAATCTGTCTTACACCCATTGTATGTGAACGTTGGAATCTATCACACCCGATCATCACGTGGTGCTTCAAAACAATGAACTGTCGCAACGGTGCACAGTTAGGGGGAACACTTTCTTGAAATTATTATGAGGGATCATCTTATTTACTACCGTCATTCTAAGTAAACAAGACGCAAAAACATGATAAACATCACATGCAATCAAATAATAATAGTGACATGATATGGCCAATATCACATAGCTCCTTTGATCTCCATCTTGGGGCTCCATGATCATCTTGTCACCGGCATGACACCATGATTTCCATCATCATGATCTCCATCATCGTGTCTCCATGAAGTTGCTCGCCAACTATTACTTCTACTACTATGGCTAACACGTTTAGCAATAAAGTAAAGTAATTTACATGGCGTTTCTCAATGACACGCAGGTCATACAAAAATAAAGACAACTCCTATGGCTCCTGCCGGTTGTCATACTCATCGACATGCAAGTCGTGATTCCTATCACAATAGCATGAACATCTCATACATCACATATATATCATTCATCATTCATCACAACTTTGGCCATATCACATCACAAAACACTTGCTGCAAAAACAAGTTAGACGTCCTCTAATTGTTGTTGCAAGTTTTACGTGGCTGCAATAGGGTTCTAGCAAGAACGTTTTCTTACCTATGTGAAAGCCACAACGTGATTTGTCAGCTTCTATTTACCCTTCATAAGGACCCTTTTCATCGAATCCGCTCCAACTAAAGTGGGAGAGACAGACACCCGCCAGCCACCTTATGCAACTAGTGCATGTCAGTCGGTGGAACCGGTCTCACATAAGCATACGTGTAAGGTTGGTCCGGGCCGCTTCATCCCACAATACTGCTGAAGCAAAATAAGACTAGTAGCGGCAAGAAAGTTGACAACATCTACGCCCACAAAAAATTGTGTTCTACTTGTGCAAAGAGAACTACGCATTGACCTAGCTCATGATGCCACTGTTGGGGAACGTTGCAGAAAACAAAGATTTTCCTACGGTTTCACCAAGACCCATCTATGAGTTCATCTAGCAACGAGTGATCGGATTGCATCTACATACCTTTGTAGATCACGCGCGGAAGCGTTCAAAGAACGGGGATGAGGAAGTCGTACTCGACGTGATCCAAATCACCGGAGATCCTAGCGCCGAACGGACGGCACCTCCGCGTTCAACACACGTACGGTCAGCATGACGTCTCCTCCTTCTTGATCCAGCAAGGGGGAAGGAGAGGTTGATGAATATCCCACAACACGATGGCGTGGTGGTGGATGCAGGGGTCACCGCAGTAGGGCTTCGCCGTTCTACTGTGAGAGGG
This sequence comes from Triticum urartu, assembly GCF_003073215.2. Taxonomy (NCBI): domain Eukaryota; kingdom Viridiplantae; phylum Streptophyta; class Magnoliopsida; order Poales; family Poaceae; genus Triticum; species Triticum urartu. The sequence goes on along the minus strand of NW_024112691.1, from coordinate 8,351 downwards.
AGAGGTGTAGCAGGGGAGAGGGAGGTGCCAAGACTCAAGGGTGCCGCTGCCCCTCCCTCCCCCCTTTATATAGGCCCCCTAGGGGGTGCGCCGGACCTAGGAGATGGGATCTCCTAGGGGCGGCGGCCAAGGGGTGGAGTGCCCCCCAAGCCAGGTGGGGCGCCCCCCCCCACCCTAGGGTTCCCAACCCTAGGCGCATGGGGTGGGCCAAGGGGGGGCGCACCAGCCCACTATGGGCTGGTTCCCCTCCCCACTTAGCCCATGGGGCCCTCTGGGATGGGTGGCCCCACCCGGTGTACCCCCGGGACCCTTCCGGTGGTCCTGGTACAATACCGGTGACCCCCGAAACTCTCCCGATGGCCGAAACTGCACTTCCTATATATAATTCTTCACCTCCGGACCATTTCGGAACTCCTCGTGACGTCCAGGATCTCATCCGGGACTCTGAACAACTTTCGGGTTACTGCATATTCATATCTCTACAACCCTAGCGTCACCGAACCTTAAGTGTGTAGACCCTACGGGTTCAGGAGACATGTAGACATGACCGAGATGGCTCGCCGGTCAATAACCAACAGTGGGATCTGGATACCCATGTTGGCTCCCACATTCTCCTCGATGATCTCATCGGATTAACCACTATGTCGAGGATTCAAGCAACCCCGTATACAATTCCCTTTGTCAATCGGTACGTTACTTGCCCGAGATTCGATCGTTGGTATCGCAATACCTCGTTCAATCTCGTTACCGGCAAGTCACTTTACTTGTACCGTAATGCATGATCCCATGACCAGACACTTGGTCACTTTGAGCTCATTATGATGATGCATTACTGAGTGGGCCCAGAGATACCTCTCCGTCATACGGAGTGACAAATCCCAGTCTTGATCCGTGTCAACCCAACAGACACTTTCGGAGATACCCGTAGTCTACCTTTATAGTCACCCAGTTACGTTGTGACGTTTGGTACACCCAAAGCACTCCTATGGTATCCGGGAGTTACACGATCTCATGGTCTAAGGAAAAATACTTGACATTGGAAAAAACTCTAGCAAACAAACTATACGATCTTGTGCTATGTTTAGGTTTGGGTCTTGTCCATCACATCATTCTCCTAATGATGTGATCTCGTTATCAATGACATCCAATGTCCATAGTCAGGAAACCATGACTATCTATTGATCAACGAGCTAGTCAACTAGAGGCTTACTAGGGACATGTTGGTGTCTATGTATTCACACATGTATTACGATTTCCGGATAACACAATTATAGCATGAATAAAAGACAATTATCATGAACAAGGAAATATAATAATAATCCTTTTATTATTTCCTCTAGGGCATATTTCCAATAGTTAGAGTTGCAACTAGAGGAGGTAAAGTGACTCAGGAACCTTTGTATCCTGAGGGTCATCCTAAGAGAATTGAGCAGGATTCTCAGAGAAATAATGTTGATGCACCTAGTCCTTCTAAAAGGAAGAAAAAGAAAAATGACAGGACTTTGCATGCTTCTAGTGAACCTGTTATTGACACACCTGAGAATCCCAATGATATTTCTATTTCTGATGCTGAAACACAAGCTGGTAATGAAGATGAACCTTGTGATAATGTTAATGATGATGTTCATGTTGATGCTCAACCTAGCAATGACAATGATGTAGAGATTGAACCTGCTGCTAATCTTGACAACCCACAATCAAAGAATCAATGTTATGATAAGAGAGACTTTGTTGCTAGGAAGCACGGTAAAGAAAGAGAACCATGGGTTCAGAAACCCATGACTTTTCCTCCTAAACCATCCAAGAAAAAGGATGATGAGGATTTTGAGTGCTTTGCTGAAATGATTAGACCTATCTTTTTGCGTATGCGTTTGACTGACATGCTTAAAATGAATCCTTATGCTAAGTATATGAAGGGAATAGTTACTAATAAAAGAAAGATACCGGAAGCTGAAATTTCCACCATGCTTGCTAATTATACTTTTAAGGGTGGAATACCAAAGAAACTTGGAGATCCAGGAGTACCAACTATACCATGCTCCATTAAAAGAAACTATGTTGAAACTGCTTTATGTGATCTTGGAGCCGGTGTTAGTGTTATGCCTCTCTCTTTATATTGTAGACTTGATTTGAATAAGTTGACACCTACTGAAATATCTTTGCAAATAGCTGATAAATCAACTGTTATACATGTCGGTATTTGCGAGGATGTGCCTGTTGTGCTTGCAAACGTTACTATTTTAACAGACTTTGTTATTCTTGATATTCCCGAGGATGATAGTATGTCTATTATTCTTGGAAGACCCTTTTTGAATAATGCAGGGGCTGTTATTGATTGCAGTAAAGGCAATGTCACTTTTCATGTTAATGGTAATGAGCATACGGTACACTTTCTGAGGAAACAACCTCAAGTCCACAGTATCAATTCTATTGGAAAAATTTCAACAATTACTATTGGAGGTTTTGAATTTCCTCTTCCTACTGCTAAAAAGAAATATGATATTCTTATTGTTGGGGACATGCATATCCCCATTGAGGTAACCTAGTGTTATTCGAAAATTCTCCAGTTTCATGTTATTCGAAATGAGGTTGTTAACAAGACCTGATCAACCTTGTTAGTGGATTCGATTTGATGAGCATGAGATGGATGAATTTAGAAAACACAACTCTCTATACCCTCCTTTTACTTTCTGTTATTTATATTAAATAAAGAAAAAAATAGTAATTTCTGTCTGTTTTCTGAATTATCCGTGCAATAAAAAATACCCCACGTGGGTCCCCTCCACTTATTCCAGCTACCACACACTCCTTATTCCTCCCAAAAAAATCACTAGCCAGCTCAAACCCTAGTTCAAGCTCATCTTGCTGCCATTTTCGATCTCCTAGCTCAAAGCTCCATTCACAAAACTGCTTTGGGGGATTGTTCTTTGGTATGTGACTCCTCTAATGGTCCAATTAGTTTTTGTTCTAGTGCTTTATTCATTGCAAATTTTTGCTTCTTAGGTGACCATGTTATTGAGCTTGCATGTCAAATTTATATGGTCAAAAGTAGTTTTAATGCATGATATTGCCTCTAGGCACTTGTAGGAGTAGTTGCTATCAATATTGTTGAGTTTGGTTCACTTTTATTTTGAGTTACTAAAAATTTCAGAAATTTTTCAGAGGAAGAAATATTTTTAGGAAAATGTACCAAGGTGGTTCTTCAAGGAGCAAGGACCCAGACCCGCAATACGCGATGCGGACGAGGAACCACCAAGGGATGCTCAAGTGCGGCCTTGTGAATGGCCGTCAGAGGACTTCATGGTTCGAGCAGGAATCAAGGAGGAATTTGAAGCATATGTGCGTAATGCTGATCTTGAGAGCTTCGAGGCAGATAAGTGCCGTCAATACCTCTATTTAATTGATTCATTTGTGAGAAGGTTTAAATTTTCATCATCACGCAATTCTCAAACCGTCCTGTTCGATCTTTATGATAAATCTTATACCATGGACTTAGAAGATTTTAACACTACTTGTAAACTCCCACAGTGGAGTAATGTTAGTGAACCTCGCAAATCTGAATTTAGAGATTTTCTTGCTAGTATTATAGTGGGGGGAATCTAGAGATGTAACACAAGCCACCATAGGGAGCATTCATTTTCCTGCTACACATTATTTTGCTCTCTTCATAGGAAGGTGCATAAATGGTAAAGATGAAGCATGTCACATGTGTGTACCTGATCTTAGCATTCTCAGGAGCGCTTTTTTAGGAGATAAACAATACAACTTGGGGGCTATTGTTGCACGTAGGTTGCATAATAATCGTATTCATGGAGATTTCTTTGGTGGAATTTATGCAAGTCGTATAGATAACTTTCTTGAGATACCCATATGTGGAGATGATATTGAGTGGCCTCCTTCTTATCTAGATTATGATGCTATTGTTCGTCATCAGTTTGTTGAGAGGAACGATCAGTTCCTCCAGTACCGACTAATCTTTGACAGACGACGCACCTATCACGCCACTCTCCCTGCTCCTACTTTCTTTGACTTTCAGGCAAAGGGGAGATATGTTATAACCAGGGAGGAGGCGACCGAGTATGAGAGGAGGGCAGAGACAGCTCGCCTCCAAGCTGCAACTCATCAGGCAATTGCCGCTGCATCTTAGTATGACCCCAACTATAACTTTGGATATCCGCCAGGCCAGCCGTGGCCATAGACCAACTTAGGCCAAAAGCCTAAGCTTGGGGGAGTACGTATTTCTCACCGACATTACATTCATGTTCACACACTCATGCTAGTTGTCGGCGCTCATACTTTTTCATTGTAATATCCATGCTAGTTTATTTTCCTTTTTATGCTTTCTTCTTGTGTGTTTGATAAACCTTAAGAAAAACAAAAAAAATAGTTGTAGCTTTTAGTTAGTTTACTTTTCATGTTGTAGTAGTAATAAAAAGAAAAGCCAAAAAGATTTCTCGTTCTTATTTTGCTTGTTGGGAGCTTTCCCGTGTAAATAGTTTTATTTCTTTTCTTGTTCTTTGGGGGTCAGGAGGAGAAGACCATAATGAAAATGTTGAGTGGCTCTCATATGCATTATTGTTGATCTAACAAAGAGTCCATATTACCCTGTCTTCTCTCTTGAATTGAATGCTTGCAGATTCCAGCTTAGTCCAATGCACGTGCACTATTATTATTATCCACACTATTCGGTCGTGCAAGTGAAAGGCAATAATGATGATTATATGATGAACTTATTGAGATGAGAAAAGCTGGTATGAACTCGACCTCTCTTGTGTTTTGTAAATATGATTAGTTCATCGTTCTTGATTCAGCCTATTATGAAAGAAACATGTTTGCAATGACAATTAGAGATTGTAGTTTCTTATGCCATCCTTAATTAGCTAGGAGCTTATAATGGTTTACCTTGCGTGCCAACATGATATTGAAATGGTTGTGATGTGGTATGATAGGGTGGTATCCTATTTTGAATGATTCAAGTGGCTTGACTTGTCACAGGTTCACGCATGTAGTTGAAACAAAATCAACATAGCCTCTACGATATTTATGTTCATGGTGCATTATATCCTACTCATGCTTGCATTCGGTGTTGATTAATTTTAATGCATGTTCATGACTGTTTCGCTCTCTAGCTGGTCGCTTCCCAGTCTTTTTCTAGCCTTCACTTGTACTAAGCGGTAATACTGCTTATGCATCCAATTCCATAAACCCCAAAGTTGTTCCATATGAGTCCACCATACCTACCTATATACGGTATCTACCTGCCGTTCCAAGTAAATTTGTATGTGCCAAACTCTAAACCTTCAAATAAACATTCTGTTTTGTATGCTCGAATAGCTCATGCATCAACTAGGGCTGTCTGTATCTTCCATGCTAGGCGGGTTATTCTCAAGAGGAGTGGACTCCGCTCCTCACTGACGAGAAAATGGCTGGTCATCGGGATGCCCAGTCCCATGCTTTATGCAAATCAAATCAAAATAACTGCAAACAAAACTCCCCTGGGACTCTTGTTAGTTGGAGGCACTCATTGTTTCGAGCAAGCCATGGATTGATGCTTGTTGGTGGAGGGGGATTGTAAAATTTACCATTCTGTTTGGGAACCGCCTATAATGTGTGTAGCATGGAAGATATCGAGATCTCTCGGTTGTTATGTTGACAATGAAAGTATACCGCTCAAAATATTATTCTTACCTATTTCAAAACCGAGCTCTGGCACCTCTACAAATCCCTGCTTCCGTCTGCGAAGGGCCTATCTATTTACTTTTATATTGAGTCATCATCCTGTTATTAAAAAGCACCAGTTGGAGAGCACCACTGTGATTTGCATCCATTACTGTTAGTTTACATTGAGTATGACTTGACTGGATCTCTTTTATCATGAATTACAATGTCTAGTCAGTCCTTGATCTTTAAAGGTGCTTTGCATTTATGTTTTGCGGTCTCAGAAAGGGCTAGCGAGATACCATCCTGTTATATCATATTATGATTATTTTGAGAAAGTGTTGTCATCCGAGATTTATTATTATGGCTCGCTAGTTGATTATGACATTGATATGAGTAAACATGAGACCTAAATGTTATTGTGAATATGGTTGGTTCATAATCTTTGCTGAAAACCTGAATGCTGGCTTTACATATTTACAACAAGAAGAGCAAACAAAGTTTGTAAAAGTTTTTATTTATCACTTTCAGTTTATCAACTGAATTGCTTGAGGACAAGCAAATTTTTAAGCTTGGGGGAGTTGATACGTCTCCGTCGTATCTACTTTTGCAAATGCTTTTGCCCTTGTTTTGGACTCTAACTTGCATGATTTGAATGGAACTAACCCGGACTGACGCTGTTTTCAACAGAATTGTCATGGTGTTATTTTTGTGCAGAAATAAAAGTTCTCGGAATGACCTGAAAATCAACGGAGAATTATTTTGGAATATATAAAAAATACTGGAAGAAAGATCCACGTCAGGGGCCCACACCCTGTCCACGAGGGTGGGGGGCGCGCCCTACCCCCTGGCGCGCCCCTTGCCTCATGGGCCCCCTGACGCTCCACCGACGTCAACCTTGACTCCATATATTCACTTTCGGGGAGAAAAAACCCAGAGAGAAGGATTCATCGCGTTTTACAATACAGAGCCGCCGCCAAGCCCTAAACTCTCTCGGGAGGGCTGATCTGGAGTCCGCTCGGGGCTCCGGAGAGGGGAATCCGTCGCCATCATCAGCATCAACATTCCTCCATCACCAATTTCATGATGCTCACCGCCGTGCGTGAGTAATTCCATCGTAGGCTTGCTTGACGATGATGGGTTGGATGAGATTTATCATGTAATCGAGTTAGTTTTATTAGGGTTTGATCCCTAGTATCCACTATGTTCTGAGATTGATGTTGCTATGGCTTTGCTTTGCTTAATGCTTGTCACTAGGGCCCGAGTGCCATGATTTCAGATCTAAACCTATCATGTTTTCATCAATATACGAGATTTCTTGATCCCATCTTGCAAGTCTATAGTCACCTATTATATGTTATGATCCGTTAACCCCGAAGTGACAATAATCGGGATACTTACCAGTGATGACCGTAGTTTGAGGAGGTCATGTATTCACTATGTGTTAATGCTTTGGTCCGGTACTCTATTAAAAGGAGGCCTTAATATCCCTTAGTTTCCAATAGGATCCCGCTACCACGGGAGGGTAGGACAAAAGATGTCATGCAAGTTCTTTTCCATAAGCACGTATTACTATATTCAGAATACATGCCTACATTACATTGATGAATTGGAGCTAGTTCCGTGTCACCCTAGGTTATGACTGTTACATGATCGATCGCATCCAGCATAATTCTCCATCACCGATCTAATGCCTACGAGCTTTTCCTATATTGTTCTTCGCTTATTTACTTTTCCGTTGCTACTGTTACAATCACTATAAAACCCAAAAGTATTACTTTTGCTACCGTTACCTTTTGCTATCGTTACCAGTACTATCACATTACTTTGCTACTAAATACCTTGCTGCAGATATTTAGTTTCCAGGTGTGGTTGAATTGACAACTCAGCTGCTAATACTTGAGAATATTCTTTGGCTCCCCTTGTGTCGAATCAATAAATTTGGGCTTAATACTCTACCCTCAAAAACTGTTATGATACCCTATACTTGTGGGTTGTCACTAACCTCATGCGTGCCAAAGGAGATGTTGGAATCATTAGCAATATCATTTCCGAAGCCATTAGAATTCATAAAGATGATTATTGTGATGATCATTTATCTAATGAATCACTCTCTCTAGGAATTGAGCCATCACAAGACGATGTTGAACATGGATACTATGATGAGGATGGTGATAGTGACTTTAATCTTGATGAGTCAAGACACTTTGGTCTTATGGCTAATCTTCGCGGCTACATGGCTGGAGGAAAGGAATGGGTCCTTGATAGTGGATGTACCGATCACATGACCGGAGACAAGGATATGTTTCGTGAGCTTGTATAAAACGACGGCCCTCGAAAGTATGTCACTTTTGGTGACAACTCAAAGGGTAAGGTGGTTGGCCTTGGTAAGGTGGCCATCTCACATGATAGCTCCATACAAAATGTTATGCTCATTGAATCTCTTGGCTATAATCTACTTTCCGTATCTAGACTTGCTGATTTTGGCTTCAATGTCTTATTTATTGAAGTAGATTGCCAAGTGTTTCATAGAGATAATCATAATATGGTCTTTACCGGTATACGCAGAGGTGATCTTTACATTGTTGATTTCACTAAAAAGGCTCAACCTAGAACTTGCTTAATTGCTAAATCCTCTAATGGTTGTTTGTGGCATAGAAGGTTAGGTCATTTGGCCATGCAAAATCTTGAGA
>NW_024112690.1:0-22357 GCF_003073215.2 Triticum urartu | reverse complement strand
AGAGACGAGTCCTCCGTCATCCGTCAAAGGCCGGACTTCCACACCTTGTCCTCAAGTGAAGTGTTGGATGAGTTTGTGGCTATGAGGATCTTGGACAAGACGCCGACAATGCGGTGTTGCGTTCTCAAAGAGCAAAGAAGCCCAACCTTGCCTTGAAGGCCAAGGCTAGTGTGGAAGAAGAGGACGAGAGGAAGAAGAGGAGAGCAACCCCGAAGATACGAAATATGCTTATCATGAGCACATGGCTCTCGCTTCAAGGCAATTTTGGAGCAAGAAGAACAAGGCCCAACTTCAACAAGAACAACTCAAGTGGCGTGAAGGGCAAGCAACGTGTGAGGACTTGCTATAATTGTGGCAATGTGAGCCATTTTGTTGCGGAGTGCCCATATGAGAAGAGGGAAGACAATGGTGGCAAGCTCATCCGAAAAGACAAGGCCAAGTCCTTCCCCAACAAGAGCAACTTCACCAAGAAGACTCCTCCCAAGGGGTTGGTGGCACAAGAAGAGTACAATGAGGATGATGATGATGAAGATGGTGAGTCGTTGCCATGGCCTCCGTTGCCATTGCGACAACTCCACGGGTGTCTCTCTTCGACTCACCCAATGAGAACATCACCGCCAAGTGCCTCATGGCTAAAGCCACCAACAAGGTAACCCCCAACATCAAAACTACCATCATTACTAATCCTTCTTTGACGGATTGCATTGATGAAAATGAGGGGTCTAATGAGGAGGAAAATGAATTTGAGTCTTTTATGAGTAAGCTCAAGGGTAAATCCAAGAAGCACTTTGTTGCTCTCTTGGAACAACTTGGTGAAGCCAATGACATGATCGAGGCTCACGAAGAAACCATCTCTAAGATGGAGGGGCATAGTCGTGACTATGCCGATGAGATATCAGATCTCTCTAATGCGCTTGAGGAAGAGCGGTCATCGTTTGGCTCTTGAGGAGTCACACAACGATGATCATGCTAAATTAAAGAAAGATCTTGATCATGCTCTTGTTGTATCTCGTGTGCTCAATTCCGAGAAGGCCAAACTTGGGGTTGATCTTGCTAGACTCAAGGAGGAGTTTGATATACTTGACAAGGCTCACAAGGCCTTGAAGGGTACTCATGCTAGCTCTTAAAGAGTCTCATGATCAACTCCAAGTGAAGCTAACCAAGGAGAAAGCCACTTTTCCTCATATGGTTTTAATTGATAATGCAAATGCTACTAACCCTTGTTGTGAGCATGTGCATCTTGTGAGGAGAATGCAAAGTTGAAGGAGCAACTTGAGAAAAAGGCCTTGTGTCTTGCATACAAGGTGAGAAGAACCTCAACGACCTTTTGAGCAATCAAAAGGAAGTTGTGGCCAAGGAGGGAATTGGGTTCGCACCCAAGTCCAAGAACAAGAAGAAGAATGACAAGGCCAAACGACCTCCTCCTCTCAAGCAAACTTTGTGAAGGAGGGAGAGGGTGCTTCTAAGGAGAAGAAGAACAATGTGAAGGGTGGTGGTGTCAAGAAGGGCAATGCCACCCCTTCCAACAAAGCCGGCGACTTTAACCCTTCTTATGTGTTATGGCCGTGCTAGTGATGGGCATGTTTATGCTAAATTTGTTGGTTCTCCTTATGAGTACATTGAATGGTCTATTTGGGTTCCTAAGACCCTTGTTACTAACATCAAAGGACCCATTACAAAATGGGTACCTAAAACCAAGCATTGATCTCTTGTAGGTGTTTGCTTCCGGTGGGGGATCATGGTTGCTCGATAGTGGAGCACAAATCATATGACCGGAAGCAAGGACTTGGTGGTGGACGTGCACAAGATTCCATCTATGCCCACCAATGTCGAGTGGGGTGATGCCTCATCTTCTAAGGTATTGGGACTTGGCAAGGTTGTCATCTCTCATGATCTCACGATCGAGAAGGTCATGCTTGTTGAGTCCCTTGCATACAATTTACTTTCCGTTCGTCAACTTGCAATCATGGGCTTTGCCACTTTCTTTGATATTGATAGCCGTGGCCCTCTTGTGGAGCAAGACTCTTAAAGTAGCCTTTGTTGGGCATGTCGAGAACGGTCTCTATGTGATTAACTTTTCGGAGCGACCCACTAAGACCGCGACATGCCTAATGGCTAAAGTTGATGTGGGATGGCTTTGGCATCGCCGTTTAGCCCATGTCAATATGAGATCTTTGCAAAGTCTTCTCAAGGGGGACCATGTCCGTGGACTAACGAATGTTAGTTTTGCTAAAGATCGTGCTTGCAGTGCTTGTATCGAAGGAAAGCTACATGAGAAGGCTCACCCTCCCACGACTATCATTTACTCAAAGAGGCCTTTGGAGCTCCTTCACTTGGATCTCTTTGTGTTGGGGAACGCAGTATTTCAAAAAAATTCTACGGTCACGCAAGATCTATCTAGGAGATGCAATAGCAAGGAGAGGGAGAGTGTGGTCCTAACGTACCCTCGTAGACCGAAAGTGAAAGTGTTAAGTAACGCGGTTTATGTACTCAAACGTCTTCGCTATCCAACCGATCCAAGTATCGAACGGCACGGCACCTCCGCGATCTGCACACGTTTAGCTCGGTGACATCCTCGTACTCTTGATCTAGTTGAGGCCGAGGGTGAGTTTCCGTCAGCATGATGCGTGTTGACGATGATGATGAAGTTAACCGACGCAGGCTTCGCCTAAGCACTACGACAATATGACCGAGGTGAAAAACTGTGGGAGGGGGAGCCGCACACGGCTAAAGATCAACTTGATGTGTGTTCTAGGGGTGTCCTCCCCACTTATATAAAGGAGGGAGGGGGAGGGAGGCAGCCTAGGGCTCGCCCAAGTAGGAGGAATCCTACTTGGGCCTCTAGTCCAATTCGGCCCCCCTTACATATTTGGACAAGGGCGAAAGGAAGGAGGGGAAGGGGAAGGAAGTAGGAGTCCTACTTCATAATTTCCTTTTCCTCCTCCCCTTGTCCTATTCGGACTCCCCTTGGGGGGCGCCACCTCCTGGCTGCGGCCCTCTCTCTCCCCTAAGGCCCACTAAGGCCCATAACTTTCCCGGGGGGGGGGTCCGGTAACCCTCCGGCACTCCGGTTTTATCCGAAACTATCCGGAACACTTCCGGTGTCCGAATAACATGGTCCAATATATCAATCTTTATGTCTCGACCATTTCGAGACTCTCGTCATGTTGTGATCACATCCGGGACTCCGAACAACCTTCGGTACATCAAATCACATAACTCATAATACATATCGTCATCGAACGTTAAGCGTGCGGACCCTACGGGTTCGAGAACTATGTAGACATGACCGAGACACATCTCCGGTCAATAACCAATAGCGGAACCTGGATGCTCATATTGGTTCCTACATATTCTACGAAGATCTTTATCGGTCAAACCGCATAACAACATACGTTGTTCCCTTTGTCATCGGTATGTTACTTGCCCGAGATTCGATCGTCGGTATCATCATACCTAGTTCAATCTCGTTACCGGCAAGTCTCTTTACTCTTTCTGTAATGCATCATCCGCAACTAACTCATTAGTCACATTGCTTGCAAGGCTTATAGTGATGTGCATTACCGAGAGGGCCCAGAGATACCTCTCCGATACACGGAGTGACAAATCCTAATCTCGATCTATGCCAACTCAACAAACACCATCGGAGACACCTGTAGAGCATCTTTATAATCACCTAGTTACGTTGTGATGTTTGATAGCACACAAGGTGTTCCTCCGGTATTCGGGAGTTGCATAATCTCATAGTCAGAGGAACATGTATAAGTCATGATGAAAGCAATAGCAATAAAACTAAACGATCATTTATGCTAAGCTAACGGATGGGTCATGTCCATCACATCATTCTCTAATGATGTGATCACGTTCATCAAATGACAACACATGTCTATGGTTAGGAAACTTAACCATCTTTGATTAACGAGCTAGTCAAGTAGAGGCATACTAGGGACACTCTGTTTGTCTATGTATTCACACATGTACTAAGTTTCCGGTTAATACAATTCTAGCATGAATAATAAACATTTATCATGATATAAGGAAATATAAATAACAACTTTATTATTGCCTCTAGGGCATATTTCCTTCAGTCTCCCACTTGCACTAGAGTCAATAATCTAGTTCACATCGCCATGTGATTTAACACCAATAGTTCACATCGTCATGTGATTTAACACTCTATAGTTCACATCGCTATGTGACCAATACCCAAAGGGTTTACTAGAGTCAATAATCTAGTTCACATCGCCATGTGATTAACACCCAAAGAGTACTAAGGTGTGATCATGTTTTGCTTGTGAGAGAAGTTTAGTCAACGGGTCTGCCACATTCAGATCCGTATGTATTTTGCAAATTTCTATGTCTACAATGCTCTGCATGGAGCTACTCTAGCTAATTGCTCCCACTTTCAATATGTATCTAGATCGAGACTTAGAGTCATCCAGATCGGTGTCAAAGCTTGCATCGACGTAACTCTTTACGACGAACTCTTTGTCACCTCCATAACCGAGAAACATTTCCTTATTCCACTAAGGATATTTTTGACCGCTGTCCAGTGATCCACTCCTGGATCACTATTGTACCCTCTTGCCAAACTCATGGTGAGGTACACAATAGGTCTGGTACACAGCATAGCATACTTTATAGAACCTATGACTGAGGCATAGGGAATGACTTTTCATTCTCTTTCTATTTTCTGCCGTGGTCGGGTTTTGAGTCTTTACTCAACTTCACACCTTGCAACACAGGCAAGAACTCCTTCTTTGACTGTTCCATTTTGAACTACTTCAAAATCTTGTCAAGGTATGTACTCATTGAAAAATTTATCAAGCGTCTTGATCTATCTCTATAGATCTTGATGCTCAATATGTAAGCAGCTTCACCGAGGTCTTTCTTTGAAAAACTCCTTTCAAACACTCCTTTATGCTTTCCAGAATAATTCTACATTTTCCGATCAACAATATGTCATTCACATATACTTATCAGAAATGATGTAGTGCTCCCACTCACTTTCTTGTAAATACAGGCTTCACCGCAAGTCTGTATAAAACTATATGCTTTGATCAACTTATCAAAGCGTATATTCCAACTCCGAGATGCTTGCACCAGTCCATAGATGGATCGCTGGAGCTTGCACATTTTGTTACACCTTTAGGATTGACAAAACCTTCTGGTTGCATCATATACAATTCTTCTTTAAGATATCCATTAAGGAATGCAGTTTTGACATCCATTTGCCAAATTTCATAAAATGTGGCAATTGCTAACATGATTCAGACAGACTTTAAGCATGATACGAGTGAGAAAATCTCATCGTAGTCAACATCTTGAACTTGTAAAAACCCTTTTCGACAAGTCGATCTTTGTAGATAGTAACACTACTATCAGCGTCTTCTTCCTCTTGAAGATCCATTTATTCTCAATGGCTCGCCGATCATCGGGCAAGTCAATCAAAGTCCATACTTTGTTCTCATACATGGATCCCATCTCAGATTTCATGGCCTCAAGCCATTTCGCGGAATCTGGGCTCATCATCGCTTCCTCATAGTTCGTAGGTTCATCATGGTCTAGTAACATGACTTCCAGAACAGGATTACCGTACCACTCTGGTGCGTAACGTACTCTGGTTGACCTACGAGGTTCGGTAGTAACTTGATCTGAAGTTTCATGATCATCATCATTAACTTCCTCACTAATTGGTGTAGGCATCACTAGAACTGATTTCTGTGATGAACCATTTTCCAATTCGGGAGAAGGTACAACTACCTCATCAAGTTCTACTTTCCTCCCACTCACTTCTTTCGAGAGAAACTCCTTCTCTAGAAAGGATCCATTCTTAGCAACATAACTTGCCTTCAGATCTGTGATAGAAGGTGTACCCAACAGTTTCCTTTGGGTATCCTATGAAGACACATTTCTCCGATTTGGGTTCGAGCTTATCAGGTTGAAACTTTTTCACATAAGCATCGCAACCCCAAACTTTAAGAAACGACAACTTAGGTTTCTTGCCAAACCACAATTCATATGGTGTCGTCTCAACGGATTTAGATGGTGCCCTATTTAACGTGAATGCAGCTGTCTCTAATGCATAACCCCAAAATGATAGTAGTAATTCGGTAAGAGACATCATAGATCGCACCATATCTAATAAAGTACGGTTATGACGTTCGGACACACCATTATGCTGTGGTGTTCCAGGTGGCATGAGTTTGTGAAACTATTCCACATTGTTTTAATTGAAGGCCAAACTCATAACTCAAATATTCGCCTCTGCGATCAGATCATAGAAACTTTATTTTCTTGTTACGATGATTCTCTACTTCACTCTGAAATTCTTTGAACTTTTCAAATGTTTCAGACTTGTGTTTCATCAAGTAGATATACCCATATCTGCTCAAATCATCTGTGAAGGTCAGAAAATAATGATACCCGCCGCGAGCCTTAACACTCATCGGACCGCATACATCGGTATGTATTATTTCCATAAGTTAGTGGCTCGCTCCATTGTTCCGGAGAACGGAGTTTTAGTCATCTTGCCCATGAGGCATGGTTCACAAGCATCAAGTGATTCATAATCAAGTGATTCCAAAAGCCCATCAAGCATGGAGTTTCTTCATGTGCTTTACACCAATATGACCTAAACGGCAGTGCCACAAATATGTTGCACTATCATTATCAACTTTGCATATTTTGGCATCAATATTATGAATATGTGTATCACTACGATCAGAGATTCAATAAACCATTTATTTTGACTGTAAATGAATAACTTGTATTGCAATAAACATGATCCAATCATATTATGCTCAACGCAAACACCAAATAACATTTATTTTAGGTTCAACACTAATCCCGAAGGTAAAGGGAGTGTGCGATGGTGATCTTATCAACCTTGGAATCACTTCCAACTCACATCATCACCTCACCCTTAACTAGTCTCTGTTTATTTTGCAACTCTGTTTCAAGTTACTACTCTTAGCAACTGAAACCAGTATCAAATACGAGGGGTTGCTATAAACACTAGTAAAGTACACATCAATAACATGTATATCAAATATACCTTTGTTCACTTTGCCATCCTTCTTATCCGCCAAGTATTTGGGGTAGTTCCGCTTCAGTGACCATTCCCTTTGCAGTAGAAGCACTCAGTTTCAGGCTTAGGTCTAGCTTTGGGTTTTTCACGGGAGTGGCAACTTGCTTGCCATTCTTTCTTGAAGTTCCCTTTCTTTTTTTGCCCCTTTTCTTGAAACTAGTGGTCTTGTTAACCATCAACACTTGATGCTCTTTCTTGATTTCTACCTTCGCGATTTTAGCATCGCGAAGAGCTCGGAATCATTTTCGTCATCCCTTGCATATTATAGTTCATCACGAAGTTCCAGTAACTTGGTGATAGTGACTAGAGAACTCTATCAATCACTATCTTATCTGGAAGATTAACTCCCACTTGATTCAAGTGATTGTAGTACTCAGACATTCTGAGCACATGCTCACTGGTTGAGCTATTCTCCTCCATCTTGTAGGCAAAGTACTTGTCAGAGGTCTCATACCTCTCGACTCGGGCATGAGTCTGAAATACCAATTTCAGCTCTTGGAACATCTTATATGCTCCGTGGCGTTCAAAATGTTTTTGAAGTCCCGGTTCTAAGCCGTAAAGCATGGCGCACTAAACTATCAAGTAGTCATCATACCGAGCTTGCCAAACGTTCATAACGTCTGCATCTGCTCCTGCAATAGGTCCGTCACCTAGCGGTGCATCAAGGACATAATTCTTCTATGCAGCAATGAGGATAATCCTTATGGACCCAGTCCGCATCATTGCTACTATCATCTTTCAACTCATTTTTCTCTAGGAACATATCAAAATAAACGGGGAGCTACATCGCAAGCTATTGATCTACAACATAGATATGCAAATACTATCAGGACTAAGTTCATGATAAATTAAAGTTCAATTAATCATATTACTTAAGAACTCCCACTTAGATAGACATCCCTCTAGTCATCTAAATGATCACGTGATCCATATCAACTAAACCATGTCCGATCATCACGTGAGATGGAGTAGTTTTCAATGGTGAACATCACTATGTTGATCATATCTACTATATGATTCACGCTCGACCTTTCGGTCTCAGTGTTTGAGGCCATATCTGCATATGCTAGGCTCGTCAAGTTTAACCCAAGTATTCGTGTGCAAAACTGGCTTGCACCCGTTGTATGTGAACGTAGAGCTTATCACACCCGATCATCACGTGGTGTCTCGGCACGACGAACTGTAGCAACGGTGCATACTCAGGGAGAACACTTGTACCTTGAAATTTAGTGAGAGATCATCTTATAATGCTACCGCCGTACTAAGCAAAATAAGATGCATAAAGATAAACATCACATGCAATCAATATAAGTGATATGATATGGCCATCATCATCTTGTGCCTTTGATCTCCATCTTCAAAGCACCGTCATGATCACCATCGTCACCGGCTTGACACCTTGATCTCCATCGTAGCATCGTTGTCGTCTCGCCAACTATTGCTTCACGACTATCGCTACCGCTTAGTGATAAAGTAAAGCAATTACATGGCGATTGCATTTCATACAATAAAGCGACAACCATATGGCTCCTGCCAGTTGCCGATAACTTTGTTACAAAACATGATCATCTCATACAACAATTTATATAATCACGTCTTGACCATATCACATCACAACATGCCCTGCAAAAACAAGTTAGACGTCCTCTACTTTGTTGTTGCAAGTTTTACGTGGCTGCTACGGGCTTAGCAAGAACCGTTCTTACCTACGCATCAAAAACCACAATGATTTTTCTGTCAAGTGTGTTGTTTTAACCTTCAACAAGGACCGGGCATAGTCACACTCGATTCAACTAAAGCTGGAGAAACAGACACCCACTAGCCACCTGTGTGCGAAGCACGTGGTAGAACCAGTCTCATGAACGCGTCATGTAATGTCGGTCTGGGCCGCTTCATCCAACAATACCGCCGAATCAAAGTATGACATGCTGGTAAGCAGTATGACTATTATCGCCCACAACTCTTTGTGTTCTACTCGTGCATATAACATCTACGCATAGACCTGGCTCGGATGCCACTGTTGGGGAACACAGTATTTCAAAAAATTCCTACGATCACGCAAGATCTATCTAGGAGATGCATAGCAACGAGAGGGGAGAGTGTGTCTACGTACCCTCGTAGACCGAAAGCGGAAGCGTTAAGTAACGCGGTTGATGTATAGTCGAACGTCTTCGCGATCCAACCGATCAAGTACCAAACGCACAACACCTCCATGATCTGCACACGTTTAGCTCGGTGAAGTCCCTCGTACTCTTGATCTAGTTGAGGCTGAGGGTGAGTTCCGTCAGCACAACTGTCGGAGTAATCGACCACGGGTACCCCGAGGACGGCAAGACGATATTTCAAGACATCAGGGCTAGCAAAGCCCCTCAGTTCGACTGCCCGGCCACTCCTGCCGGCTCCCCGTCCGACTGCTCTGACCAGCCGGCTGCCGACTGCGCCAACTAGCCGGCTGCCGACTACGCCAAACAGCCGGGTGCCGACTGCAACCCGACCCGACACCGACAAGACCCCGACGTGGCGGCCATACCGCGGACGAGACGGCTGTACCTCATGTCATCATGTATAGTGTCACTTGTCCCTTGGCACTATTTATGAAGTGACCCAGGGGACAAGCATGACACCCCATCATGCCCCCTTGTTCCCATGCCACTACCTAGCTTACTTCCTAAGCTACCCACATAGCTTACATATCAAGCTAGCTCCAAACTATATATATGGGCTCCCATCCATCCATCCAGGAAGGATGAATTCCCTCACGCATGCATACATGCCACACACGGTGGAGCACTCTCATGCCCACTTGCTAGCTAGCTCATACACCCATATAAGACATATGCAAAGCCAGATGCCTATGGCACTGAGCTCACATACAGCTCCAGAAGCAACTCTGTACCAGATAGATATACCAGATATACTCAGACATGCAGGAGTAGGGGTGTTATCTCTTCGGAGAGCCCCGAACCTGGGTAACTAGCGCGTGCTACTCGCATACCCGCTCCCGGTCCTATCAGCAGCAGTCTTACCCTCACACTAAGCCCTTGTGGCATCTGTCGACTCGCAAGCCCCCCGTGAGAATACCACGACAGTTGGCGCCCACCTTGGGGCGGTAGTACTACTATGCTACCACGCTGCTGCTGGTTTCACTGTCCGGACGGGACCATCTTCGTCTTCCCCGCCGTGGCATCGCGCCGTCTCTCCGGTAGCGCTCGGGGGCTCGACTTCGACCCGCCCAAGGAGCGGCCGCGCGGGACGGCGCGTCCTCGCCATCGGCCTTGCCTTCTTCACCACTACCGCAACGCCGGCCGTCCATCCGCGCGCGCCGCGCGCGGGGCCTCGCTTCGATCGGCCATGTTCGTCCACGCGCAGCTCGCGTTTGCTTTCCTCCACGCATCGCCTTGCTCCGGCCGACACGTGCATGCGCTCGTCGACATATCATCCATACAAGCTAGCTAGATTGAAGTCATACAATGGTCAAACCATTAGCCATACGCCTCCCAGATAATAGCCATACACACTTCGTACACTATCCAGATGCAAGTTGGATAGTGCGCGTATGATGGCCAGATAATCCCTGTACATTGGTCGGATACGAACCAGATATATTTCGTACACTACCCAAACAAAAGTCAGATAATCCCCAGACAATGCTCACGCAATGGTGTGGCTGTGCCCGCGCCTGGTCGTTGCTGACCGGTTGTGCCCGCGCCTAGTCGCGCCGGCATCGTCCACGCTCCGGCCTGATTCCAGCCGCTCAGCCGCGCGCTGCACTCCGCGCCGCTGAGCGGCCATAGCTCGCGCCTCGTCGGCGCGCGCCTCCAAGCCGCTCCGGCTCCTCCTCCAGCACGTCGCCTCCGACTCCCTTGCTGCCCCGCGCGTCTGCGTACCCGCGCAGCATCTGGCCGGCTGGGCTCCTCCGTCCGGCTCCGCACGCGGCTCCAGCTCCGCGCGCCTCGCCCGCGCCCGGCTGCCGGCTATTGTTTCCATCTCGTCCATCCGCCGTGAGTTCGCCTCGCCTGGCCGGCTCTCCGCCCACTGCCGGCTACGCCCACCACCCCGGCCGGCCTGGCCGGCTCCCGCTGTTCTCGCTCTATGGCGCCCCATCTTTCACCCTCTGCCTGCGTTCCAACATCGGCTCGCAGTCGCGCGACCCGGCCAGGCGTCCGCAGGACGCCAGGCCGCCGAACGCTCCGCTCCCAGCGCTAGCCGGCTCGCCGCTGGCACTGCCCGGCCGCACCCGCGTCCGCGCACAGCTGCCACCATCGCCTGCTAGCACGCTGCTTATGCTGCTAACCGCCAGCCTTGCTTCTGCAGCGTTCACCCCGCGGCTTCCCGTCGCGACTCAGCGCCCCGCCTCGCTCCGCGGGTCCGTGCCGGCTCCACCCATTCCGGTCCGCCTGTAGGCTTTCACAGGTCGCTGCCGGTACCGCCTGCCGGCTTCGCGCGGCCGGCTCCCAGCGACCCGGCCACCGTCTCTCGGCCGCCTCGCCCCGACTTTCGCGCACACGAGCCGCGCCGCTGGTCCGGGTTCCCACCCTGAGCCCGTCTGCAGGCTGCACCTCGCGACCGCCAACACTCACCGCCCGCAGTGCCGGCTTCCGCCCGGCGGCTTCGCCCGATTACTCGTGCTCTTCGCCGGCCCCCTGCGCCTGCCATCTCCCGCGGCCGCCTTCTCCATCCTGCGTGCTGGCCTCGACCAGTTGGCTTCCGCGGCTGCGGCCCCGCCGCCCGAGCCCCGGCTCGCCACTTCGGTTCGGCCTGCTGCATCTGCCGGCTCGCGATCGCCGCCTCCCGGCCCGCTGTCTCCACCACCTACGCAGGGTCCCTGCACACCCGGCCTCGTGCTCCGCCGGCCTGGCTCCGCCCGCGACCACCCTCCTGCGCCGGCTCCACCAGTTCGGTCCCCGCCTGCCGCTTCCACCGGCGACTCCTGCGCTGCCGGCTCCCCCGGCGACCCGGACGCCGGTCCTCTGGCGCGAACCGGCTGTTGGCTCCGTCGCGTGTCTGCTCCTACCGGCTCGTCAGGCAGAGAATAAAAAGAATGGAGAGAAGAAAAGTCAAGCCAGTGGGCTAAAAAAAAGGGGGATGGCCGGCTGTGAGAGTCGGAGTAGACTGCTGCAGATAGAAAAAAAGTGCACCGACGGGTGACTGCGTCATGCATGCCTGGCCGGCTGCCGACTGCCTTGCTGGGAGATCCGGCCCGACTGACCCAGCTGGCCCAGATCTCGGGGGCTACACCCAGCGGGTGCGCTGACGCGCCCCCGCGAAAGAAGAAGACAAAGTAGTCGCGGGAGATCCGGCCCGACTGCTCAGCAGTCGGCCCGAATCTCGGGGGCTACACCCAGCGGGTGCGCTGACGCGCCCCCGCGAAGAAGAAGACAAAGTAGTGCCGGGAGATCCGGCCCGACTGCTCAGCAGTCGGCCCGAATCTCGGGGGCTACACCCAGCGGGTGCGCTGACGCGCCCGCGAGGAAGAAGACAAAGTAGTTGCCGGAGATCCGGCCCGACTGCTCAGTAGTCGGCCCGAATCTCGGGGGCTACACCCAGCGGGTGCGCTGACGCGCCCCCGCGAAGATTGCAGACAAGAGAAAATTTGTCCGGCTGCCAGCAGCCGGCAGAAGAGAAAAGAAGAAAAAGGGCGTTGCAAGACGCCTCGCCGCCTGGCCGGTCGAGCCTGACCGGCCGGGACCCCCCTTCGAGCACCCGGGGGCTCGAAGGCTACACCCAGCGGGTGCGCCGCGCACTCCGCGAGCGCCAGCCTCGCCGGCTGTCTTCGGCAAACTCCGCCTCGGCTACACGAAAATCAATGTGAGCTCCTCACCCGCATATTTTTGCACACGCAAGCACGGATAACCGAGCGATGCTCGGGGGCCTATCTCCGCATTTTATTACAGTTGCATCACTGTTCGCCCCGGCGCCACCAGAGTTGGCCCGGGGGCTGGCCGCTTGGCCTGAGACGTTAGTTCCCGCAGACGGCTTAGTAGCCGTGCGCGGTACCAAAGGCTCACTCTTAGTCACAGACCGCAGAGCGGCTGTCCGGCTAGCAAGAGTGAACGCTGGAGGCCACCCACGCGAAAAACGTCCGGGAAGAAAAACGGTTCGGGCGACCCGGCCGTTTTCCTTTACAAGTATCTACTCGGTTGAATCTGCTCCTAGACTCTGAGTACTGTACACTCCATTTCGCGGCCCACTCTTAGCCACAGACCGCAGAGCGGCTGTCCGGCAAGCAAGAGCACAAGCCAAAAAGCGGAGGGAACACGAAAAAGATTAAGGGGGCTCGGACGAAACCGAGTCGGCACCCTCCGCATAAAACTTGCAATGCTAAAAGCAAACATTTGATATATCCGCATGGACTAACTTTGTCTTTTTTCATGATCATTTCCATGAACACTCGCCAAAAAACCTCCGCCCAACTTTGCCAAGTTGCCCGGAGGCTTGGGGGCTACTGTCGGAGTAATCGACCACGGGTACCTCGAGGGACGGCAAGACGATATTTCAAGACATCAGGGCTAGCAAAGCCCCTCAGTCCGACTGCCCGGCCGCTCCTGCCGGCTCCCCGTCCGACTGCTCTGACCAGCCGGCTACCGACTGCGACTGCGACTACACCAACCAGCCGGCTGCCGACTACGCCAAATAGCCGGGTACCGACTGCAACCCGACCCGACACCGACAAGCCCCCGACGTGGCGGCCATACCGCGGACGAGACGGCTGTACCTCATGTCATCCATGTAAGTGTCACTTGTCCCTTGGCACTATTTATGAAGTGAACCCAGGGGACAAGCATGACACCCCATCATGCCCCCTTGTTCCCATGCCACTACCTAGCTTACTTCCTAAGCTACCCACATAGCTTACATATCAAGCTAGCTCCAAACTATATATATGGGCTCCCATCCATCCATCCAGGAAGGATGAATTCCCTCACGCATGCATACATGCCACACACGGTGGAGCACTCTCATGCCCACTTGCTAGCTAGCTCATACACCCATATAAGACATATGCAAAGCCAGATGCCTATGGCACTGAGCTCACATACAGCTCCAGAAGCAACTCTGTACCAGATAGATATACCAGATATACTCAGACATGCAGGAGTAGGGGTGTTATCTCTTCGGAGAGCCCCGAATCTGGGTAACTAGCGCGTGCTACTCGCATACCCGCTCCCGGTCCTATCAGCAGCAGTCTTACCCTCACACTAAGCCCTTGTGGCATCTGTCGACTCGCAAGCCCCCCGTGAGAATACCACGCACGACGGTGTGTTGACGGTGATGACGAAGTTACCGACGCAAGGCTTCGCCTAAGCACTACGACAATATGACCGAGGTGAAAAACTATGGAGGGGGGCACCGCACATGGCTAAAGATCAACTTGTGTGTCTATGGGGTGCCCCCTCCCCGTATATAAAGGAGAGAGGAGGGGAGGGCCGGCCGGCCCCTAGGGCGCGCCCCAAGAGGGGAATCCTACTCCTAGTAGGAGTAGGTTCCCCCCTTTCCTAGTCCAACTAGGAGAAGAAGGAAGGAGAGGGAGAGGGAAAGAGGGGCCGCGCCCCCTCCCCTTGTCCTATTCGGACTCCCCTTGGGGGGGCGCCACCTCCTGGCTGCGGCCCTCTCTCTCCCCTAAGGCCCACTAAGGCCCATAACTTCCGGGGGGGTCCGGTAACCCTCCGGCACTCCGGTTTTATCTGAAACTATCTGGAACACTTCCGGTGTCCGAATAACATGGTCTAATATATCAATCTTAATGTCTCGGCCATTTCAGGACTCCTCATCATGTATGCGATCACATACGGGACTCCGAACAACCTTCGGTACATCAAATCACATAACTCATAATACATATCATCATCGAACGTTAAGCCATGCGGACCCTACGGGTTCGAGAAATATGTAAGACATGACCGAGACACATATGCGGTCAATAACCAATAGCGGAACCTGGATGCTCATATTGGTTCCTACATATTCTACGAAGATCTTTATCGGTCAAACCGCATAACAACATACGTTGTTCCCTTTGTCATCGGTATGTTACTGATACGTCCATTTTGCATCATGCTTTTATATCGATATTTATTGCATTATGGGCTATTATTACACGTTATGTCACAATACTTATGCCTATTCTCTCTTATTTTACAAGGTTTACATAAGGAGGGAGAATGCCGGCAGCTGGAATTCTGGGCTAGAAAAGGAGCAAATATTAGAGACCTATTCTGCACAACTCCAAAAGTCATGAAACTCCACAAAGTTATTTTTGGAAATAATAAAAAATATTGAGCGGAAGAAGTATGCCAGAGGGGGACCCACCTGGCCACGAGGGTGGGGGCGCGCCCTACCCCCAGGGCGCGCCCCCTGCCTCGTGGGCCCCCTGTTGGCTCTCCGGTGGCCATCTTCTGCTATATGAAGTCTTTCGTCGAGGAAAAAATCATAAGCAACCTTTCGGGACGAGACTCCGCCGCCACGAGGCGGAACCTTGGCGGAACCAATCTAGGGCTCCGGCAGAGCTGTTCTGCCGGGGACACTTCCCTCCGGGAGGGGGAAATCATCGCCATCGTCATCACCAACGCTCCTCTCATCGGGAGAGGGCAATCTCCATCAACATCTTCACCAGCACCATCTCCTCTCAAAACCCTAGTTCATCTCTTGTATCCAATTCTTGTCTCCAAGTCCGGGATTGGTACTAGTAGGTTGCTAGTAGTGTAATTACTCCTTGTAGTTGATGCTAGTTGGTTTATTTGGTGGAAGATCATATGTTCAGATCCTTTATGCATATTAATACCCCTCTGATTATGAACATGAATATGCTTTGTGAGTAGTTACGTTTGTTCCTGAGGACATGGGAGAAGTCTTGCTATTAGTAGTCATGTGAATTTGGTATTCGTTCGATATTTTGATGAGATGTATGTTGTCTAGCCTCTAGTGGTGTTATGTGAACGTCGACTACATAACACTTCACCATTATTTGGGCCTAGAGGAAGGCATTGGGAAGTAATAAGTAGATGATGGGTTGCTAGAGTGACAGAAGCTTAAACCCTAGTTTATGCGTTGCTTCGTAAGGGGCTGATTTGGATCCATATGTTTCATGCTATGGTTAGGTTTACCTTAATACTTTTGTTGTAGTTGCGGATGCTTGCAATAGAGGTTAATCATAAGTGGGATGCTTGTTCAAGTAAGAAACATACTGAGGGAGTCCTGGATTAGGGGGTATCCGGACAGCCGGATTATATCCTTTGGCCGGACTGTTGGACTATGAAGATACAAGATTGAAGACTTCGTCCCGTGTCCGGATGGGACTCTCCTTGGCGTGGAAGGCAAGCTTGGCAATACGGATATGTAGATCTCCTTCCTTGTAACCGACTCTGTGTAACCCTAGCCCCCTCCGGTGTCTATATAAACTGGAGGGTTTAGTCCGTAGGACCAAAACAACAATCATACCATAGGCTAGCTTCTAGGGTTTAGCCTCTTCGATCTCGTGGTAGATCAACTCTTGTAATACTCATATCATCAAGATCAATCAAGCAGGAGTAGGGTTTTACCTCCATCGAGAGGGCCCGAACCTGGGTAAAAACATCGTGTCCCCCCTCCTGTTACCATCCGCCTAGACGCACAGTTCGGGACCCCCTACCCGAGATCCGCCGGTTTTGACACCGACATTGGTGCTTTCATTGAGAGTTCCACTGTGCCATCACCGTAAGGAAGGATGCCTCGTCTTGTTGTAAAACAACATTACCGCCGGGGGAGCCCTGGCTGTCGGCCAAACTCTCCGGCTAGGCAGTTTCATCATGACCGCCCGTTCGGCTGCTGCACCGACGATGACTTCTCGGGTCATCGAAAACAGCCTCCACGTCGGCTCGGAATTTGCCGAGCAGATGGATCCAATGGAGCTCTCTTCCCTAAACGAGCTCTTGGATCGCATCCGCCTTGGGAGTCGCTACGGACTATGATCGGATTGGGCTTAAACCCGATCAAAGGGAGATTAACTCTCCACCGGTCACCCATCATATTGCGGTGGTGGAGGAACAATGCGGCGATTCTTCCTCTATCTTGAGGACTAACTATGTCCGGATTCCTGAGCTCTCCGAGCCGGATACCCGTTTACGGGAGGACATCACCCAAGCCCTGAACCTAGAGTCAGGCAGGGGCCAGACTTATCGGGCAACATCCCGGAACCCGAACTTCCAAGATTGGAAACTCCTCGGCCCCTGGGTCTCAGATCGGGTAAGGGTTCGGACTCAAATCCACCCACCCACCCAAACATAAACGATCTTTCCCACATCAGGCAACGCCCCAGGAAACAGTACATCATTATTGGGCCAGATTCCTCCTTGTGATGAACAAGGTTAAGGACTGTCGCGAGGAAGACGCAGTCTCATTTTTCTGCAATAATTGCAACACAAGGGACCTTAACCATAAGTCGCCGTGACATATCACGCTTCGCTGACTTGGCGTCCATAGTGAAAGTACTGTGCATGGAAAGCGCCTGGAAAACCAAACGAAATTTTGGGATAATCCGGCTCCGAATATACACCCAGTCCGAAGTAAAAGGGTGCACTATCATAAGACACCCGAGTTAATTACAAAGAAGCAAAAACCCTCTACAGGGCGTGGAACCGTATTGGAGGGATGGCTCAACGGACCCTGCAAAATTCATAGTACAGCGGATACCATACCAACACACAGCCTTAGAGCATGTTGGGTACTCCGGCAGGTGGCCAAAAGTGGTGAGGATCTTCTCATCCCAGATGCCACAGAGCACCATCCCGGATAACAATACGGTATTAACAGTCTTTGAAACCTTCGCATCAAATAATAGGCGCAAGCGAACACTCCGCAGCCTTGCCGAAATCTGCCACGTGGCAGCAATAAATCCATGGAGTGACACGGCTATTACCTTCAATGCCAGTGACGAACCTAAATTCCGAACAGCCCGAGCACCAGCTGCACTGGTCCTCAGTCCAATTGTGGACGGCTTTCGACTCACCAAAGTACTCATGGACGGCGGCAGTGGATTAAACCTCATCTATGAGGAAACTCTTCAAAAAATGGAAATAGACTGGAACCGCATTGAGCAAAGCAGCACAACCTTAGAGGAATCATCCCTAGTCGGGAAGCACGCTTGTGCTGGGAAAATCACACTAGATGTGGTATTCGGCACGCCGGAGAACTATAGGTCCGAAGAAATTACATTCCAAGTGGCCCCGTTCAGTAGCGGAATACCACGCCCTTTTAGGGCGGGAGGCGTTCACGATCTTCCAAGCCATACCCCATTACGGGTACATGAAGCTCAAAATGCCCGGGCCCAACGGAATCATCACTCTCGCTAGTGATCCGGACATAGCACTCCGCGCCGAAAACAAAACAGCCGCATTGGCCCTCGAGGCATTATCCGAAACCCTTTCGGCCGAGGAATTAACTGCGCTACGCTCCACAGTGGACAGGGACGACGTGATACTTGACAAGAGATCCAAGTCCACCTCTTTTAAACCAGCGGATGAAATAGTCAAATTCCAAGTCCACCCAACGGACCCTACAAAAACAGCCTCCATCGGGGCACAGTTAAACTCCGTCGTGGACGCCGCACTACGAGAGTTCCTGCGCGAGGAATTGGGACATATTCTCCTGGCACCCCTCAGACATGCCAGGAATCCCACGCAGGCTGCCCGAGCACAGCCTCAATATTCTAAAGGGATTCAAGCCGGTCAAGCAGACTCTTCGGCATTTATCTGAACCTAAGAGAGAAGCTATGGGAGAGGAACTAGCCAAGTTATTGGAGGCCGGATTCATTAGATAAATTAAAACACCCGGACTGGCTAGCAAACCTGGTGATGGTACCAAAGAAGGACAAATCCTGGCGCCTATGTGTTGATTTCAAGGACCTCAACAAGGCTTGCCCAAAGGATCCCTTCTCCCTCCCCTGCATTGATCAAATTATCGGTGCTACCGCAGGACACGAGTCATTGTGTTTCCTCGACGCATACTCCGGCTACCACCAAATCAAGATGGCGGAGTCCGACCAAGCCGCAATGACATTTATCACACCATACGACCCCTTCTGTTTCAACACAATGCCTTTTGGGCTCAAAAATGCCGGCGCAACATACCAGCGCATGATTCAGACATGTCTGGAGAAACAGATCGGCAAAACAATAGAGGCATACGTAGATGATGTGGTCTTTAAAACCAAACACGTCGAATCTCTAATAGACGACTTGAGGCTCACATTCGACAACCTCCGAACATACGACATCAAGCTCAATCCGAAAAATGCGTTTTCGGCATACCAGCCGGAAAGCTCCTGGGCTTCATTGTCTCCAGTAGAGGAATTGAAGCTAATTCGCAAAATCCGAGCTCTGTCACAGTTGGCATCCACAATGGACCTCAAACAAATCCAGAAATTAACTGGATGTGTGGCGCTAAGCCGCTTTATCTCCCGCTTAGGAGAAAAGGCATTACCCCTTTATCGCCTCCTTCGGCGCACCGAACACTTGGAGTGGACGGACGCTGCCACAGCCGGATTGGAAAAAATAAAAGCCATACTGGCAACCAACCCAATCCTGGTGGCGCCAAACATCGGTGTACCAATGCTGTTGTACATTGCGGCAACTCATCAGGTTGTAAGCGCAGTGCTCGTCGTCGAACGAGCAGCGGACGGACATAAATTCCCTCTTCAAAAGCCGGTATATTATGTATCCACTGTCCTTACTCCATGCAAATCACGGTACCCACATTATCAAAAGATAGCCTATGCGGTACTCATGGCATCCCGGAAGCTGCGACACTACTTTCAAGAGTGTTCGATTATAGTAGCGTCGGAAGTGCCACTTAATGATATTATAAACAACCGCGACGCCACGGGCCGGATTGCCAAATGGGCCATTGAGCTCCTCCCGTTCGACATAACATACAAACCCCGGCGAGCCATTAAATCGCAAGTATTGGCCGACTTTGTCGCCGAATGGACGGAAGCCGAACTCCCTAAAGAGTACGGCGCATACTCCAATTGGATCATGCACTTCGACGGCTCCAAAATGCGCTGGTCTGGGGGCTGGCATCGTCCTGACGTCCCCGACCGGAGATACAGTTCAATACGTACTGCAGATACTGTATACAGACTCCAACAATGCAGCCGAATACGAAGCCCTGTTACATGGTCTTCGGATGGCAGTTTCCATGGGCATTCAATGCCTGGAGGTGCGTGGGGATTCGAACCTCGCAATATCCCAAATAAATGGAGACTTCGATGCCAAGGATCCGAAGATGGCGGCCTATCAACGCCGTCCTAAAATGTCAGCTCGGTTCGAGGGGCTCGAATTTCACCATGTGGCTCGGGAAAAACAATCAGGCGGCGGATATCCTCGCCCGCATGCGCAAAACGCGATGCGGTCCCCCCCAACATCTTTTTGGAGAGGTGTTCAAGCCATCCGTGGTATGGGAAGGGGACACCGGTAACATAGTCCGGACCCGGCCAAAATGCCCGATACCGAACACTCTGACATAAATCGGAGGCTCTGCCACCGAAATAACACCTTCAGCCCACGTAATAATGGCCATCATCGCCCCGTGGACAGAACCATTCCTGGCCTACCTAACTAGGCAGGAACTTCCCGAGGACCAAAATGAGGCACACGCATATAGTGCGGCGATCTAAAGCCTACAGGGTCCACGAGGGAGAGCTGTATAAAAAAGCACTACCGGAGTCCTTCAAAGGTGCATCTCCGAAGAGGAAGGGCGGAAGCTTTTGGCAGAAATTCACGCCGGACTCGGCGGCCACCACGCCGCAGCCCGGGCCCTTGTAAGCAAGGCCTTCCGTACAGGTTTTTATTGGCCGACGGCCCGGGTAGATGCACAGGACTTGGTCCAACGCTGCGTCGGTTGCCAGCTTTTTGCAAACCAAAGCCACATGCCACCCACCGCCCTCCAAACAATCCCCATTACCTGGCCCTTCGCGGTCTGGGGGCTTGACATGGTTGGACCCCTTAAAGGGGGAACCCATAAGAAAAAAATACTTACTGGTCATGGTGGATAAATTCACCAAATGGATAGAAGCCAAACCTGTTAAAACGGCCGAATCCGGACCGGTGATAGACTTCATATCCGGGGTTGTACACCGTTATGGCGTCCCCCACAGCATCATCACTGACAACGGCACGAACTTCACGGCCGACGAGGTAAAACTCTGGTGCAGCAACATGGGCATTAAGCTCGATTATGCTTCTGTCTATCACCCACAAACTAACGCCAAGTTGAGCGAGCAAATGGTCTTATCATGAGCGGCATCAAACCCAGATTAGTGCGGTCCTTAAAGGAGTCTAACACGCACTGGGTAGAGGAGCTCGACTCCGTACTCTGGGGGCTGCGACCACGCCGAATCGTACTACCGGATACACACCCTTCTTTATGGTGTACGGCGCAGAGGCGGTTCTGCCCTGCGACATAATTCATGACTCACCTCGAGTGCGCATGTACGAAGAAAGAGAAGCCGAGCTCGATCGGCAGGACAGTCTGGACACCCTGAGGAGGAGCGCGACGTGGCAAAAGCCCGTTCCGCATTCTATCAGCAACAGGCTCGCAGATACCAAAGCAGAGAAGTACGGGCCAAAACTTATAACGTTGGCGAGCTAGTTCTACGCCTGCCGGAGAAGAAAAAGACCAAGCTCGAGCCCAAATGGGAAGGTCCCTTCATTATTGACCAAGTTCTGACCGGTGGAGCGTACCGTCTGCGGGATGCATCGAATAATCGACTTGAGCCGAACCCATGGAACGCAGCCAGGCTCCGAAGATTCTACGCCTAGTGCCGGACTCTATGTTCGTCTCCTTCCTCTGTCCATTTTTTGCATATACATTATCTGTCTTTTTCTCTTTCTTTCTTTTATTCTTTCTCAAGGCCTTCAAGGGCCAACTTGTGCCTTGCTTGCACACTATTGACGCGCTAACTATTACGCTCCAACGTATCTATAATTTTTGATTGCTCCATGCTATATTATCTACTGTTTTGGACTATATTGGGCTTTATTTTCCACTTTTATATTATTGGGACTAACCTATTAACCGGAGGCCCAGCCCAGAATTGCTGTTTTTTGCCTATTTCAGTGTTTCGAAGAAACGAAATATCAAACGGAGTCCAAACGGAATAAAACCTTCGGGAACGTGATTTTCTCACCGAACGTGATCCAGGAGACTTGGACCCTGCTCCAAGGAACAAAAGGCGGTCACGAGGGTGGGGCGCGCCCCCCGGCGCGCCCCCCTGCCTCGTGGGCCCCTCGG
>NW_024112689.1:0-45631 GCF_003073215.2 Triticum urartu | reverse complement strand
GAGGAAAACCTCACCTTGGACTGCATCGTTACCGATGATCGAAGGAGCCATCGGGCCTTACGGTGACGGCACAGTGGAACTCTCAATGAAAGCACCAATGTCGGTGTCAAAACCGGTGGATCTCGGGTAGGGGGTCCCGAACTGTGCGTCTAAGGTGGATGGTAATAGGAGGCAGGGGACACGATGTTTACCCAGGTTCGGGCCCTCTTGATGGAGGTAATACCCTACGTCCTGCTTGATTGTTCTTGATGATATGAGTTTTACAAGAGTTGATCTACCACGAGATCGTAGAGGCTAAACCCTAGAAGCTAGCCTATGGTATGACTGTATGTTGTCCTACGGACTAAACCCTCCGGTTTATATAGACACCGGAGGGGGCTAGGTTTACACAAAGTCGGTTACAAGGGAGGAGATCTACATATCCGTATTTCCTAGCTTGCCTTCCATGCCAAGGAGAGTCCCATCCGGACACGGGACGAAGTCTTCAATCTTGTATCTTCATAGTCCAACAGTCCGGCCAAAGGATATAGTCCGGCTGTCCGGAAACCCCCTAATCCAGGACTCCCTCAATGACCGAGGTGGTAAACTATGGAGGGGGCACCGCACACGGCTAAGAGATGTTTGTTGTGCCTTTGGGGTGCCCCCCGCCTCTGTATATAAAGGGGAGAGGAGGAGGCGGCCGACCTAAGGGGGCGCACCATAAGGGGGAGTAGTAGGACTCCTAGTCCAAGTAGGATTCGGCCCCCCTCCTTCCTTCCACCGAGAGGGAAAAGGGGAAGGGAGAGAGAGGGAGAAGGAAAGAGGGGGGCCGGCCCCCTCCCCTAGTCCAATTCGGTTTGGGCAAGGGGGGCGCCCCTCTCACGTGGCCTTTCTCCTCTCCTCCAATAAGGCCCAATACTTCTCCCGGGGGGGTTCCGGTAACCTCCCGGTACTCCGGAAAAATGCGCGAACCACTCGGAACCATTCCGATGTCCAAATACAACCTTCCAATATATGAATCTTTACCTCTCGACCATTTCGAGACTCCTCGTCATGTCTGTGATCTCATCCGGGACTCCGAACAAACTTCAGTCATCAAATCACATAACTCATAATACAAATGGTCATCAAACGTTAAGCGTGCGGACCCTACGGGTTCGAGAACTATGTAGACATGACTGAGACACATCTCCGGTCAATAACCAATAGCGGAACCTGGATGCTCATATTGGCTCCTACATATTCTACGAAGATCTTTATCGGTCAAACCACATAACAACATATGTCATTCCCTTTGTCATTGGTATGTTACTTGCCTGAGATTCGATCGTTGGTATCATCATACCTAGTTCAATCTCGTTACCGGTAAGTCTCTTTACTCATTCCATAATACATCATCCCGCAACTAACTCATTAGTCACATTGCTTGCAAGGCTTATAGTGATGTGCATTACCGAGAGGGCCCAGAGATACCTCTCCGATACTTGGAGTGACAAATCCTAATGTCGATCTATGCCAACTCAACAAATACCATCGGAGACACCTGTAGATCATCTTTATAATCACCTAGTTACGTTGTGACATCTGATAGTACACAAGGTGTTCCTCCGGTATTCGGGAGTTGTATAATCTCATAGTCAGAGGAACATGTATAAGTCATGAAGAAAGCAATAGCAATAAAACTAAACGATCAACATGCTAAGCTAATGGATGGGTCTTATCCATCACATCATTATCCTAATGATGTGATCCCGTTCATCAAATGACAACACATGTCTATGGTCAGGAAACTTAACCATCTTTGATGAATGAGCTAGTCAAGTAGAGGCATACTAGGGACACTTTGTTTTGTCTATGTATTCACACATGTATCAAGTTTTCGGTTAATACAATTCTAGCATGAATAATAAACATTTGACATGATATGAGGAAATATAAATAACATCTTTATTATTGCCTCTAGGGAAAATTTCCTTCAGTCTCCCACTTGCACTAGAGTCAATAATCTAGTTCACATCGCCATGTGATTTAACACCAATAGTTCACATCGCCATGTGACCAACACCCAAAGGGTTTACTAGAGTCAATAATCTAGTTCACATCGCCATGTGATTAACACCCAAAGAGTACTAAGGTGTGATCATGTTTTGCTTGTGACTTGTGAGAGAAGTTTAGTCAACGGGTCTGCCACATTCAGGTCTGTATGTATTTTGCAAATTTCTATGTCTACAATGCTCTGCATGGAGCTACTCTAGCTAATTGCTCCCACTTTTAATTTGTATCCAGATTGAGACTTAGAGTCATCCGGATTAGTGTCAAAGCTTGCATCGACGCAACCCTTTACGACAAACTTTTTGTCACCTCCATAACCGAGAAACATATCCTTATTCCACTAAGGATAACATTGACCGCTTGATACGTCTATTTTGCATCATGTTTTCTTACTTTTATTTATAATGTTTTTATCCATAAAAATGCTTTTTGGAGTAATTCTAATGCATTTTCTCTCATAATTTGCAAGGAACACACCAAGAGGGAGAATTCCGGCAGTTGGAAATCTGGACCTAGAAAAGCTACGTTAGGCCACCTATTCTGCACAACTCCAAATGGGCTGAAACTTTACGAAGATTTTTTATGGATTATTTAAGAAATATTGGAGTCAATAAACACCAGAGGGGGACCACCAGGTGGGCACAACCCACCTGGGCGCGCCAGGCCCCCCTGGCACGCCCTGGTGGTTTGTGGCCTCCTCGGCCCACCTCTGGTGCCCATCTTCCGGTGTATGAGTGGTTTTGACCTAGAAAAAATAATAGGAGAACTTTCAGGATGAAGCGCCGCCGTCTCGAGGAGGAACTTGGGCAGGAGCACTTTTGCCCTACGGCGGAGCGATTCTGCCGGGGGAACTTCCCTCCCGGAGGGGGAAATCATCGTCGTCGTCATCACCAACAACTCTCCCATCTTGGGGAGGGCAATATCCATCAACATCTTCACCAGCACCATCTCATCTCAAACCCTAGTTCATCTCTTGTATTCAACCTTGTTACCGGAACTATAGATTGTTGCTAGGGGGTGACTAGTAGTGTTGATTACATCTTGTAGTTGATTACTATATGGTTTATTTGGTGGAAGATTATATGTTCAGATCCAATATGCTATTTAATACCCCTCTGATCTTGAGCATAATTATTATTTGTGAGTAGTTAATTTCGTTCTTGAGGTCACGGGAGAAATCATGTTGCAAGTAATCATGTAAATTTGATATGTGTTTGATATTTTGATAGTATGTATGTTGTGATTCCCTTAGTGGTGTCATGTGAACATCGACTACATGACACTTCACCATATTTAGGCCTAAGGGAATGCATTGTGGAGTAGTAAATAGATGGTGGGTTGCGAGAGTGACAGAAACTTAAACCCCAGTTTATGCACTATTCCGTAAGGGACCGATTGGATCCTAGAGTTTAATGCTATGGTTAGATTTTATTCTTAATACTTTTCTCGTAGTTGCGGATGCTTGCGGGAGGGTTAATCATAAGTAGGAGGTTTTTTCAAGTAAGAATAGCACCTAAGCACCAGTCCACCCACATATCAAATTATCAAAGTAGCGAACACAAATCAAACCAATATGATGAAAGTGACTAGATGAAATTCCCGTGTACCCTCAAGAACGCTTTGCTCATTATAAGAAACCGTTTTAGCCTGTCCTTTGCCTCAAAAGTATTGGGCTACCTTTCTGCATACTTGTTAAAATTATTGTTACTTGCTCGTTACAAATTACCTTGCCATCAAACTACTCGCTACTTACAATTTCAGCACTTGTAGACACTACCTTACTGAAAACTACTTGTCATTTCCTTCTGCTCCTCGTTGGGTTTGACACTCTTACTTGTCGAAAGGAGCTACAATTGATCCCCTATACTTGTGGGTCATCAAGGCTATTTTCTGGCACCGTTGCCGGGGAGTGAAGCGCTTTTGGTAAGTGGAATTCGATTTTATATAGTGTGCTGAAATTTATTGTCACTTGTTACCATGGAAAAAAAATCCTTTGAGGGGTATGTTCGGGGTACCTTCACCTCGTCCGGAACCACAATTAATTGCCCCTCAACCTACAACACCTACTGAAAATATTGAATATGAAATTCCTTCGGATATGATAGAACAACTGCTAGCTAATCCTTATACAGGAGATGGAACCGAACATCCCGATATGCACTTGATATATGTGGAAAAAATTGGTGGATTGTTTAAGCTTGCAGGTTTACCCGGAGATGAGGTGATGAGAAAGGTTTTCCCTTTATATTTTAAGGGAAAAGCATTGGCATGGTATAGGCTATGTGATGATATTGGATCATGGAATTGGAATCGTTTAAAATTAGAGTTCCACCAAAAAAATTATCCTATGCATCTAGTTCATCGTGATCGGAATTATATATACAAGTTTTGGCCTCGTGAAGGAGAAAGTATCGCTCTATCTTGGGGGAGGCTTAAGTCAATGTTATGTTCATGCCCTAATCATGAGCCCTCAAGAGAAATTATTATCCAGAATTTTTATGCTCGGCTTTCTCGTAATGATCAAACGATGCTTGATACTTCTTGTGTTGGTTCTTTTATGAAGAAGACTATTGAATTCCGGTGGGATCTTTTGGAAAGAATTAAACACAACTCTGAAGATTGGGAACTCGACGAAGGTAAAGAGTCAGGTATTAAACTTAAGTATGATTGTGTTAAATCTTTTATGGATACCGATGCTTTTCAAAAGTTTAGCACTAAATATGGACTTGACTCTGAGATAGTAGCCTCCTTTTGTGAATAATTTGCTACTCATGTTGAACTCCCTAAGGAGAAGTGATTTAAATATTACCCACCTATTAACGAAGAAATTAAAGAACCGGTACTAGTTAAAGAAGAAGCTATACTTTATAATGTTGATCCAGTTGTACCCTACTGCTTATTTTGAGAAACCTCCTTTTCCTGTTAGGGTAAAGGAACATGCTAAAATTTCAGCTATGGTTAACAAAAGCTCTGTTAGAACACCTAAACCAGATGAACAAATTAGAGTTGAACCTAATATTGCTATGGTTAAAGATCTCTTGGAAGAAGATGTGGATGGGCATGTTATCTACTTCTGTGCAGAAGCTGCTAGAATTGCCAAACCCGAAAAAGGGATAAAAATAGACCAGTTGTTGGCCTGCCTGTCATTTCAGTTAAAATAGGAGATCACTGTTATCATGGTTTATGTGACATGGGTGCTAGTGTGAGTGCTATTCCTTACAAGTTATATCAAGAAATTAGGGAAGATGTTACTATTAAACTCGCAAATAGAGACACTATATCACCTTGTGGGATTATTAGAGATGTTGAAGTCTTGTGTGGGAAAATAAAATATCCTACTGATTTTCTTGTTCTTGGTTCCCCACAAGATGACTTTTGTCTCGGTAGACCTTTCTTGAACACAGTTAATGCTAAGATAGATTGTCAGAAACAAACTATGGGTGTTAGCTTTGGTGATGAGTCTCATGAGTTTAATTTTTCCAAGTTTAGTAGGAACCATCATGAAAAAGAATTGCCTGGCAAGGATGAATTAATTGGTATTGCTTCTATTGTTGTGCCACCTACTGATCCTTTAGAACAATATTTGCTAGACCATGAGAATGATTTACATATGCATGAAAGAAATGAAATAGATAATATTTTCTTTCAACAACGTCCTCTGCTTAAACACAATTTGCCTATTGAAACTCTGGGAGGTCCTCCTCCACCTAAAGGTGATCCTGTGTTTGAATTAAAACAATTTCTAGACACTTTGAAATATGCTTATCTTGATGAAAAGAAGATATATCCTATTATTATTAGTGCTAACCTTTCAGAACATGAAGAAGAAAGATTATCGAAAGTTCTAAGGAAGCACCGGGCTGCAATTGGATATACTCTTGATGATTTAAAGGGCATTAGTCCCACTCTTTGTCAGCACAAAATTAATATGGAACCTGATGCTAAACCAGTTGTTGATCACCAACGTCGGTTAAATCCGAAGATGAAAGAGGTGGTACAAACGGAAATATTAAAACTTCTGGAGGCAGGTATAATTTATCCTATAGCTGATAGTAGATGGGTAAGTCCTATTCATTGTGTTCCTAAGAAGGAGGTATTAATGTTGTTCCTAATGATAAGAATGAACTCATTCCACAAAGAATTTTTACAGGCTATAGAATGGTAATTGATTTTAGAAAATTAAATAAAGCAACTAGAAAAGATCATTACCCTTTGCCTTTTATTGATCAAATGCTTGAAAGATTATCTAAGCACACACACTTTTCGTTCCTTGATGGATATTCTGGCTTTTCACAAATACATGTTTCTCAACCTGATCAAGAAAAGACCACTTTTACTTGCCCATTTGGAACCTATGCTTATAGACGTATGCCTTTTGGTTTATGTAATGCACTTTCTACCTTTCAAAGATGTATGACTGCTATATTCTCTGACTTTTGTGAAAAGATTGTTGAGGTTTTTATGGATGACTTTTCTGTTTACGGGAAGTCTTTTGATGATTTTTTAAGCAATCTTGAGCGAGTTTTGCAGAGATGTGAACAAACAAATCTTGTCTTGAATTTTGAGAAGTGCCACTTTATGGTTAATGAAGGCATTGTCTTGGGTCATAAAATTTCTGAAAGAGGTATTGAAGTGGCCCAAGCTAAGGTTGATGCAGTTGAGAAAATGCGATGTCCTAAGGACATCAAAGGTATTCATAGTTTCCTAGGTCACGTTGGTTTCTATAGGAGGTTCATTAAAGACTTCTCTAAAATTTCTAGGCCTCTCACTAGTCTTTTGCAAAAGGACGTTCCTTTTGTTTTTGATGATGTTTGTTTAGAAGCCTTTGAAACACTCAAGAAAGCCTTAATATTTGCACCTATTGTTCAACCACCTGGTTGGAACTTGCCTTTTGAAATTATGTGTGATGCTAGTGATTATGTTGTTGGTGCTATTCTAGGACAAAGAGTTTATAAGAAACTTAATGTTATTCATTATGCTAGTAAAACTCTAGACAGTGGTGAAAGGAATTGTGCTACTACTAAAAAAGAATTCTTAGCAGTGGTGTTTGCTTGTGATAAATTTAGACCTTATATTGTTGATTCCAAAGTAACTTTTCACACAGACCATGCTGCTATTAAATATCTTATGGAAAAGAAAGATGCTAAACCTAGACTTATTCGTTGGGTTCTCTTGTTAAAAGAATTGGATTTGCATATCATTGATAGAAAAGGAGCTGAGAACCCCGTAGCTGATAATTTGTCTAGGCTTGAAAATGTGCTTGATGACCCACTTCCTATTGATGATAGTTTTCCCGATGAGCAGTTAGCTGCAATAAATGTTGCTAATGGTACTCCTTGGTATGCTGACTATGCTAATTACATTGTTGCTAGATATTTGCCACCTATCTTCACAAACAAAAGAAAAAATTCTTCTATGATTTAAGACATTACTTTTGGGATGACCCACATCTTTATAAAGAAGGAGTAGATGGTATTATTAGACGTTGTGTACCTGAGCATGAAAAGGGACAAATCGAACAAAAATGTCACTCCGAGGCTTATCGAGGGCATCATGCTGGAGATAGAACTTCTCACAAGGTATTGCAATCTGGATTTTATTGGCCTAATCTCTTCAAGGATGCCCGTAAGTTTGTCTCATCTTGTGATGAATGTCAAAGAATAGGTAATATTGGTAAGCGTCAAGAAATGTGTATGAATTATTCACTTGCTGTTGAGCCTTTTGGTGTTTGGGTATTTGATTACATGGGACCTTTTCCTTCCTCTAATGGGTATACACATATTTTGGTTGATGTTGATTATGTTACTAAATGGGTAGAAGCTATTCCAACTAGTAGTGTTGATCACAAAACCTCTATTAAAATGCTTAAGGAAGTTATTTTCCAAAGGTTTGGAGTCCCTAGATACTTAATGACCGATGGTGGATCACACTTTATTCATGGTGCTTTCCGTAAAATGCTTGCCAAGTATGATGTTAACCATAGAATTGCATCACCCTATCATCCTCAGTCTAGTGGTCAAGTTGAACTTAGCAATAGAGAAATAAAATTAATTTTGCAAAAGACTATGAATAGGTACAGGAAGAATTAGTCTGTCGGCGTTCTGGGAACGGGGGTCCCCAGACTTGCCTGCCTGCGGCGTGGCTCAAAGGGGGGCCCAGCACGGCCCATCTTCATCAACACAGACCCAAGACCTTCGCGAGGGGCCTAGCGGTCTAGATCCAGCCCTGGGTACCATGCCTTGATGAACTCCAAGGCCCGGCGCGCTCCAGCCCGGGCCGAAGAGCCCTTCCAGGCCTCGAGGTGACCAGCCGCGACCTCCAACCAGTTGGCCGTCAGGCTGGGGGTGCGCGGAGCCTGCATATCCGGCCAAAGGGCAGAAATTGCCTGGGCACCGACACGCTGAAGCCGGCGCAGCATCCGGTGAGACGGCCGAAGGCGAGCCTCAATGCTCGAGATGTGCTCATCAAGAGTTCGGGGGGCATCGGCGGCGATCTCCGCGCCCTCCGCCCTCTGACTTTTGCGATCGGCCTCGATGGCTTGGATAGCGGCCTGCAACTGCCCAGGGAAGAAGTCTACAAAAGACACGAAAAAACGAAGAAGCAAGTCAAAAACCAGGAGTCGGCACGATCTAAGTCGGCAGCTCGAAGAAAGAAAATAAAGAGACTCACCATCAATGATGTCTTCAATATCGTGGAAGCCGGAGGATAGCAGCGCCTCCTTGTCAGACCAGGAGGAGCGCTCGCTCGCAAACTCGGCCAAGAGGGTGGTTTCCGTCTCCTCCGCCTCCCTCTATGACTTCGCAAGCAGCTCCTTCTGCTCCGCCAACTGAGTGGCCAGCAGATCGCGCTCTGTGGCGAGCCTGCTGCACTCCTCCCCTTTGGCGAGCAGGGCGGAGTTGGCTTCGCTCGGCTGCTGTTGAAGAGCAGCGTTAGCTCCTGAAGGAAAGGAAGAAATACAACAGTCGTCAATAAAGTAGGTCGCCGGGGAGATCCGGCCCGACTGCTCAGCAGTCGGCCCGAATCTCGGGGACTACAGCCCGCGGGTGCGCTAGCGCGCCCCCGCAGAGAAGAAAAAAGAGGGAAGGACTTACTCCGGCTCTCCGCCAAGTCGGCGGTCTGCTTGCCCAGCTCTTCAACATTTCGGTTGAAGGCAGTGACGCGGAGGTTGTGTAATCCTGCAACAAGCATTTTAGACAAAGTTAGTGCCCAGAAGTTCATCAATTGGAGTTCCGGGCTGCCTGCTCAGCAGCCGGCCCGAAACTCGGGGACTACACCCAGTGGGTGCGCTGGCGCGCCCCCACAGAGAGGAACAAGAAAAACAAAGGCTAAAAGAAAAAACATACCCGGACGGCTGCCCGCGACACTAGGAACGCCTTGGTGCAACTCTGGAGGGCGTCGCCCGTAGCGCGGAGCTTCGCCTGGACGTCCAGGAGTGCCCGGTTCAGCGGCCCTGTGCCGCCTCCTCGCACCCACCCAACAGGTGCGGCGCTCGTCGCTTCGGCGTCTGGAGCTGCCGAGCTGGCGGTGCCGAAGTCCAGGGGGCGCGGTGCCGAAGTCGCCTTCTCGAGACGACGGCGCGCTGGCGAGCCGACCTTGAGGAGTAGCCTCGCCACAGCCTCGTCTTCGGTCGGCGGCACCGGAGGGTCCGCTAGCTGCTCGCCTTGCACGTCTTCAGACGGCGGCAGAGGCGGCGGCGGAACGTTCACGCCCGGAGTAGAGGGCTCGCCGCCTTCCCTCTCCTCGACGAGGCTTCCCCGCCTGCTTCTCCAGTCTGCCCCGTGAACTCCGGGGGTGGCGGCGCAGAGTTCAGCGGGGTAACAAGCAAGGCCGACTAGCGGCGTGCGGCTTCCTTAGCCTGCTGCTTTGCCGCGGCGGCGGCTTTGGCCTCCGCTAGTTTTTTCTTAGCGGAGGCCTCCGCCCTGTCGGCCTCCGCCTTCTCCAGGCGAAGGCCTTCTTCTTCGTTGCGCTTCTCCTGCGCATTCCGCTCCGTCGCCTCCCGGAGGTCGGCAGCGGGGTCTATCCGCCAAGTGGTGGCGGGCGTCTCTGTTGACCCCATGATGGAGGCGGCGGCAACCCGCTCAAGAGAGAGGGGAGCCCTGAAGAAAGAGGGGCGAGCAGAGACTAAGACAAAACACGAAGAAAGAATAAACATAGAAGACAGAATACTTACGCAGAGACCAACGGCGGCTTCTTCACTTCCTTACGGAAGCGGATGGCCTTCGCGGCTGCCTCGTCCCGCCGAGTCGCCACAGCCGAGCCCATGGGCTTCTTCGGCCGGCTGCCGAACAAAGTCGGCACAGCTCAGCGCTTCTTCCCGCCGCCTGGACCGCCCGACACGGCAGAAGAGCCCGCGCCCGGCTGGCTGGCTCCTGGCCGATGGCGAGGGGCGACTCCTCCCTCGGCGTCGTCTTCAGGCCAGTCGGCGAAGGTAGCCGAGGGCCTGAAGTCGCCTGTCGTCCCTCCTCCTCCCTCGGCGTCGTCTTCCAGAGCCGCCGCCCCCAGATCAGGGTCGTCGACGTCCCTCTCCGCCCGGTCGGCGACGAACTCACGGGCTGGCCCCGAGGTGCTGGCTGGTGGGTGAAGAAGGGGATTCTAACCAAAGCCGACTGATCAGAACAAAACTCGGCAAGAAGAAGACAATCCAAAGAAAGAAAAGAAAGGCGACTCACCACGGGCGGGGGGTTGGCGTGGGAGTATGGCTCCTTGCCGGATCGCCAGTCCTCCGGGAGCCTGCTGTCCGAGAGGTAGTTCACCATAAGGGCCACCTCTTCGTGAGGCATGTCCTTGGTGCACATCCGACTCGGGTCACGGCCCCCGCTCATCTGGCATATCAGGTGAGGGCGCGCCTTGGAGTGGGAGAACTCGGCGCGAGACGAAGGCGGCCAGCAGGTCTGGATCAGTCAGACCCTCCGACTGCGTCAGCACTCGGAGTCACGTGATGGCGCCGGCTCCCGCAGGCGTCAGCGACCTGGCCCGGTACGACCAATTGGGCAGTCTGCCAGCCGGCGGGCCGGCTTCGAAAGCCGGCAGATTGACCCAGTCGCCCCTCGTGGCGGCGTTCCTGACATAGAAGTAGGACCTCTGCCACATCTTCACCGACTTCAACAGCGAGATGGAGGGGAAGTGGTTGTCGGCTCCTGTCCTTTGCACGGCGATGAAGGCGCCGCACTGAGTTGGCACGCCCACGGCCTGGGTGCCGAGCTTGGAGAAGAAGAACTCCCCCCAGAGCTCGAGGGTGGGGAGGACTCCGAGGAAGCCTTCGCACAGAGCCACGAAGGCGGACAGTAGCACCACTGTGTTGGGGGTGAGGTGGTGCGGCTGGAGGCCGTAGAACTCCATGAACGACCAGAAAAAGCTGCTCGCCGGCAGCCCCAGCCCGCGCAGGCAGTGCGAGCGGAAGATGACCCGCTCGCCCTCCTGCGGGGCAGGGGAAATCTCCCCCGCCGGCGCAAGGCGCACCTGCACACGATCTTCGCCGGGAAGCCGACGGGTCTGGCGGAGGAACTCGATATGGTCTTCATGGACTTCGGAGCCGTCCCAGGTGCCGGAGCGCAATGGGGGAGGCGGCGGAGGAAGAACTCATCATGAAGCTGTCACCGCAGCGTTCATCAGAGCCTGGGCGTGCGGCGGAGCGAAGAAGAGGAGAGGAAGCAGGAGAGCGAGGAGCTGCGAGGAGGAAGAAAGCAAGGGGTAGTGGGAAGGGGGGCGCGCGTGCCCCCCTCTTCCCCTACTTATAGCCCCGTGGGCTGCGAAGCCGAGGGGGCGGACGTGGGGATTTACTGCGCCCGCAACCCCACGACCCCCATGATCCACGTAAAGTTACTGCGCGCAGTAACTTCACGGGAATCCCAACCGTCCACCGGGGCCGCAGCGGATCCGCTCGGGCGCCGAGGCGCGGTAGTGGCGGGCCCCGCCTACGGGCCCGTCCCGTCACGTGCGTGGGCTGGCAGGATGGCCTGGCCATGTGCCCTCGCGCGACAGGCCAAAAACGGGCGGCGGCCTGGAAGCTTAGCTAGCACGCCACTTGAAATCCCGCCGCGACGTTCGAACTACTGAGCAAGTCGGAATTGAGTGAGTCCGAGTTGGGCGAGTCCGACTCCTTCTAGTCAGCGTGGTAGAAGTCAATCAAGACCATGTGTTGAGCACCCGGAAAGAGAAACTACTGAGGCTTCTCGGCCGATCGTCCGCGGCACCTCACCAGCTTCGGGGACTACTGTCGGAGTAATGGGCCACGGGTAGGCCAACCCGAGCCCCAAAACGTTTCAAGACATCGGGGCAGGCTGCGCCCCTCAAAACCACAGGGCAAAGAGCCGCCTCCTGGGGAGTCTATGGCAAGGCGGCCGAGTGCCCGCTCACGGCCGAGTCCCAGGGGTGACTTCCAGAGAATCCGGCTTTGGGGAGTCGGCCGGCGACTCCAACAAACCATGACCTCATCGAAGGGGACGGGGCAGGGGCGTGGCTACAATGAAGCCCACTCCCAGCCCCTTACCAAGGGCAGGCATGGCTACAGCACGCCGTACTTGGGAAGATCTCCCTGTGGCGTGACACTGTTGCCCGGCTGGCCCTGACATCAGCACCACTGTACCGGGTCCTGTGCCCATGATGGCTTGTCTGTACGGCCTGGAGGCAGTGGGGCCCACCAGTCAGCGAGACCTCGGGAGTCGGCGAGAGAACCGCCAGTCGGACCCGTCAGGAGTCGGCCCGAGGGAGTCGGCCGAGCCCTCCCCCGGGGCCCACGCGCCATTAATCAAGAAGAGATGGGGAGTGGCAACAGTGATCACCCGCCAGGCGGCGGAGCTGTTGCCACGACCCCATGACCAAGCTTGCGTCATCAGGAGCACGGCTACAGTAATCAGCAGCCGGCAAGACCTGCCCGCGGCGGACGCGGCCTGTCGGCTCCGTACCAGACCAGTCGGTGGGACCCACCAGTCGGCGGAGAAGTCAGAGGTCGGAGGCACTGATGGCTGGGCCTGCGCCCAGTCGAATTACCATTGTACCCCTGGGGGGTAGGCCTATATAAACCCCCAAGGCACCCATGCAAAGGGTTGGATCCCAGTAGTTCTAAACCACACCAGATAGAAGGAGAGAGCTCGCCTTGCCCTCTACTACCACCCGAACAGCTCAAGGAGCAACCTTGTAAACACTTGGCCATAGTGATCATGCGGAGACCCCGCAGAGCAGCAGTAGGGGTGTTATCTCCCCGGAGAGCCCTGAAGCTGGGTAAGATTCGCCGGTGTGCATGTCTTCGCCTCATCCCGTTTCCAGGCACCGGCGATGTTCTACTTGCCCCCATCATGATAAGCCATCCGTTGGCACATGTCCCACCAAACCCCCGACAACGTATCAGCATCCCCAAGCTTAATTCCTACTCGTCCTTGGGTAGGTAAATGATAAAAGAAATAATTTATGAAGTGTGAATGCTAGCAAAGTGCATAATTTTGATCAATGATAATTTCAATCACTTCTCCTAGCATCACAACAGCAATTCTTTCTTATGAAACCTCTCATGTTATAGTAGCACCAATTCACATGTTAAGGTTCAAACAATGAATTCTCTTGAAACTCAACAACCTATGTTCTTAGTAACCAAGCAATTGCAATTCAACTTATTCAATAGAGTTTAAGTAAGAGCTCCACATACTCAACCATCATATAGTCCTCTATGATTGCTAACACTCACTGCATACACATGAGCAGAACGTTTCAACCGGACACATAGAAAGATAGGGGCTTATTGTTTTGCCTCCCAATGTATTCACCTCAAGGGTGATGTCAACAATAATAACTCATGCCACCCATATTCACCTGGACATATGTGCCTAGATCTTTCCTCACCACATGATGCTTGCCAAAAGAGAAAAATAAAAAAGAATAGAGAGAAATACTTTGACTCTTTGCATAAAAGTAAATACTGAAAAGTAAAAGATAGGCCCTTCGCAGAGGGAAGCAAAGGTTGCCATGCGCTTATTTATTTGTTTGCTAAATCCCTTAATGAAAAAGAACGTCACATTATATTGCCCCTTGTGGTAGGAACCTTTGTTATGCAATCTGTCGCTTTTATTGCTTTACCATCACAAGTTCTTACAATGCTCAATTTTCTCTTA
The DNA here is from genome assembly GCF_003073215.2 of Triticum urartu. Lineage (NCBI taxonomy): Eukaryota > Viridiplantae > Streptophyta > Magnoliopsida > Poales > Poaceae > Triticum > Triticum urartu. Next base: position 31,496 of record NW_024112689.1, on the reverse strand, counting down.
CACTAAATGATCTTACACTTTTAGAAGCAATTTTTATTGCCTTATTGCACCGATGACAACTTACTTGAAGGATCTTGCTCAATCCTTAGGTAGATATGGTAGACTCTTGAAAATAAGATTTGGGTTTAAGGGTTTTTGGATGCACAAGTAGTATCTCTACTTGGTGCCGAATTTTTGGCTAGCAAAGATGGGGGGCAAGCACCACATGTTGAAGGATCTATGACAATATAACTTCTATGTGAATATGAACAAACATAAACCATTACGTTGTCTTCCTTGTCCAACGTCAACAATTTTGGCATATAATATTTTGATGGGGGCTCACAATCACAAAAGATTTCCATGATGGTGTATTTATATGTGAAAGTTCTCTTCCTTATATTAATTATTCGTGAATTGCTTGTATGACCGATATTGTGATTGTCAAGCCTCAAAAGATTTCACTTTCTAAACCCAATGTGAAGCTACCACTAGGCATGATATGATTTCAACTTCATGACATTCAATTTATACAACAATTTACTCATAGGATATAAGTGAAGCACAAGAGTAAATGACACAGAAAAGAGATTTGTTGACGGGATGTGAATGCCGCTTACTTAGCCTCTCTGGCAACTATCTGAAGACTCTATTTTATTTCAAAACTTTCAGATCTAAGTACTTTATTAAAACAGCAAGCTAAACAAAATAAAATGACATTCTAAGGACAGCACACATCATGTGAAGAAGAAAAAACTTAGGCTCAACTGATACTAACCGATAATTGTTGAATATGAAAGGTGGGATGCCTACCGAGGCATCCCCAAGCTTAGATGCTTGAGACTTCTTGAAATATTATCTTGGGATGCCTTGGGCATCCCCAAGCTTGAGCTTTTGTGTCTCCTTAATTCTTCTCATATCACGGCTTTCCTAAATATCAGAAACTTCATCCACACAAAACTCAACAAGAACTCGTGAGATAAGTAGTATAAACCAACGCAAAAACCTTATCATTCTATACTGTAGCAAATCACTAAAATTATTATTCACCATTGCATACTAAATGCCTCTGCATATTTAACAAAGAATGCAAGAGTATCAACACTTCTTTTATTCCAAAAATTATGAAAATTTACCACACCGTAGAAAATTTATCAGAGCTCATTTTGCAAAAAGTTTCAAGATTTTATCACATTCTGACTTTTCTAGGGAATTTTTGCAACAGCGGTAAACTTTCTGTTTTCAAACAGCAACATGTATACTTGCAAAATAAGCATGGCAAAGGCTATCATTGCCACTTTTAATTAAATAAAAGATGAAAAACATTATTGTAAATAACAACAAGTAAATCCTAACAAAATAAATTGGCACTCCAAGCAAAACACATATCATCATAGCTCCAGGTGAGGTTACTGATAATGTTGGAGACGAAAGGGGGATGCCTTCTGGGGCATCCCCAAGCTTAGTTGCTTGGATCTTCCTTGAATATTACCTTGGGGTGCCTTGGGCATCCCCGAGCTTAGGTTCTTGTCACTCCTTATTCTTCTCATATCGATATCTCACCCAAAACTTGAAAACTTCAATCACACAAAACTTAACGGAACTTTGTGAGATAGGTTAGTATGATAAAGAGCAAACCATTTCACTTTTAGTACTGTCAAAGACAAGATTCATAATTGTTCTCACACAATGCCTACTGTAACATATCATTTCCACAATTTATATTGAGCAATATAAGCCATGGAAACTAGAAAACAAGCAAACTATGCATTGAGAACAGAATCTGTCAAAAACAGAACAGTCTGTAGTAATCTGTACTCCAACCATATTTCTGCTACTACAAAAATTATGAAAAATTAGGATAACCTGAAAAAATTTCTATTAATCTTCTGTAAAAAGACTCAACATTTTATCACGCTTCTGTTAAAAAAGAGAATTGTTTTCCTGAGCACAAAAGTTTCTATTTTCAGCAAGATCAAATCAACTATCACCCAACATGATCCCAAAGGCTTTACTTGGCACTTTATTGAAACAAAAGCAATAAAACATGATTAATACAGTAGCATAATCATGTGAAAACACAAAAACAGTAGGTAAAAGTGTTGGGTTGTCTCCCAACAAGCGCTTTTCTTTTATGCCTTTTAAGCTAGGCATGATGATTTCAATGATGCTCACATAAAAGATAAGAATTGAAATATAACAAGAGCATCATGAATCAAATGGCAAGCACATTTAAGTCTAACCCACTTCCTATGCATAGGGATTTTATGAGCAAACAATTTATGGGAACAAGAATTAACTAGCATAGGAAGGCAAAACAAGCAAAACTTCAAGATTTTTAACACATAGAGAGAAAACTTGATATTAGTGCCATATGTAGAAGCATATGTTCCTCTCTCATAATAATTTTCAGTAGCATCATGAATGAATTCAAAAATATAACTATCACATAAAGCACTCTTTTGATGATGCATAAGAATAGAAATTTTCTTACTCTGCACATAAGCAAATTTATTCACATTCATAGTAGTGGGAGCACTCAACAAAATAACTATCATGTGATTGAAAATTAAAATCATGATGAAACATTTCATGGTTATCATTATTCAATATAGCATACATGTCATCACCATAATCATCATAGATAGCAACTTTGTTATCATAGTCAATTGAAACCTCTTCCAAAATAGTGGATTCATCATTAAATAAAGTCATGTCGTCTCCAAATCCACCTTCATCAATATAATCATCATAAATAGGAGGCATGCAATCATTATAAAAAATTTGCACATCAAATCTTGGGGGACTAAAAATATCATCTTCATAAAATATAGCATCCCCAAGCTTATGGCTTTGCATACCGTTAGCATCATGGATATTCAAAGAATTCATACTAACAACATGGCAATCATACTCATCATTCAAATATTTTGTGACAAAATTTTTATAGAAATCTTCTTCTATCAATTGAGCACAATTTTCCTTTCCACCATTTTCATGAAAGACATTATAAAGAAGAATAATATGATGCAACCTCAATTCCATTTTTTGTAGTTTTCTTTTATAAACCAAACTAGTGATAAAACAAGAATGTAAAAGATTCGATTGCAAGATCTAAAGATTTACCTTCAAGCACTCACCTGCCCGGAAATGGCGCCAGAAAAGAGATTAATGTCTACTACACAACTTAATTCTTGTGGACACGTGTTGGGCCTCCAAGCGCAGAGTTTTGTAGGCAGTAGCAATTTCCCTCAAGTGGGTGACCTAAGGTTTATCAATCTGTGAGAGGTGTAGGATGAAGATGGTCTCTCTCAAACGAACCTGCAACCAAATACAAGAAATCTCTTGTGTCCCCAACACACCCAATACAATGGCAAATTGTATAGGTGCACTAGTTCGGCGAAGAGATGGTGATAAATGTGTAATACTTATGGTAGAAATATATTTTTTATAATATGAATAAATAAAAACAGCAAGGTAGCAAATAGTAAACAGGCACAAAAATGGCATTTCAATGCTTAAAAGCAAGGCCTAGGGTCCGCCCTTTCGCTAGTGCAATCTCTCGACAATGCTAACATACTTGGATCATATGATTATCCCTCAAAGTGTAACGAAGAATCACTCCTGAGTTCCTATTGGTGGAGAACAAAAGATAGGAATTGTTTGTAGGGTATGAAACCACCTCAATGCTATTCTTTCTGTTCGATCTATTCAAGAGTTCGTACTAAAATAACACAAAGCTATTGTTTCCGTTTGATCTATCCTAGAGTTTGTACTAGAATAACACCAAAGCAAATTCATATTCATAATACTCAATCCACGCAAAGAACTATAAAGAGACCCCAAAGTTCCCGTCGGAGAAAAGATAATAAAAATGTGCATCAACCCCTATGCATAGATTACCCCAATATCATGACGAGAATCCGCGAGTTGAATGCCATAACATATATCAAGTGAATCAACAAGATACCCCAATTGTCATCTCAAGTATTCATATAGCAAGACTTGTCTCATGTGTTCTCATCTCTGAAAATTCAATCCGACAAGACAAAACTTCAAAGCGTAAAGATTCAATTCATCACAACAAGAGTATAGAGGGGAGAAATATCATATGATCCGATTATATTAACAAAGCCCACGATATGGATCATGAGAGAGAGAGATATTAAACACATAGCTACTGGTACAAACCCTCAGCCTCGAGGGTGGACTACTCCCTCCTCATCGTGGTGGTTGCCGGGATGATGAAGATGGCCACCGGAGATGATTCCCCCCTCCGACAGGGTGCCGGAACGGGTCTAGATTGGTTTTCGGTGCCTACGGAGCCCTGTGGCAGCGGAATTTCTGATCTAGGTTAACCCCGAAGGGTTTCGGCATATTTGGGAATTTATAGTGCAAAGAGGGGGTGCGGGAGGTCACCGAGGTGGGCATAACCCACCTGGCCGCGCCAGGGGGGCCTGGCGCGCCCTGGTGGGTTGTGCCCCCCTCAGGGCACCCCCAGGTGCAGCTCTGGCCCATTGGGTTCCTTCTGGTCAAAAAAAATCTCCGTAAAGTTTTGCGGTGTTTGGACTCCGTTTGATATTGATTTCCTACGATGTAAAAAACAAGCAAAAAACAACAACTGGCACTGGGTCAATAGGTTAGTCCCAAAAAATGATATAAAGTTGCTATAAAATGATTGTAAAACACCCAAAAATGATAAAATAACAGCATGAATACTTCATAAATTATAGATACGTTGGAGACGTATCAGCGGCATATTCAGTATGTCCTTTATCTTGATTTTCATATAGTCCCGTGATGGACAGTTTTACAAAATTGTTCCTGTAGGTTTTCTAACCGGGCGGCCCGAGGGAGAAGTGTCTGGGTTTCAAGGCGACTTGCTGCAAGAGCTATCTAAAGTGCACGAGCGAGCTCGGAAAGCCATGAGAAACATGGTTAAGGCTTTATGGCCATCTGATTCTCCTCCAGAAATTATGGAAGAGCTCATGAATTTATTCAAGGGAACTCGATGCCGCTTTGAACTATGGAAGGCGTCAGCATGCCGAGAAGGTGCACAGGAAGCCTCGGCCATGGTGAAAACGCGGTATATCGGACTTGATCCGAATCATATGGACCGGGTCGGACCACGGGGATCAGACAGATAAGAAATTCTTGTTAGCTTGGTGTATGACCAAGTAAGGACAACCACCAAATTTTCACAACAGGACTGTAAACTGGACAGCCTTATAGATGGCATAGATAAAGATTAGGTGTTTGATTCCATGTAACAATGTACTTTATCATCAAACTTATCTCCAGCCAAATTTTAAAAGATTGTCATGGCAGACCTTCCGCTCGACCTTCGAAACCCGGGGGTTGGAGTGTTTCTGAATACCATACCTGTGGTAGACACCAAGTATGTTCGGAAACCAGGCAATCCGTTCATGGTGCTTGAACAGACAAGCTATATTCGGGGAGTTATGTTATATTACTTTTTAACGTAAGAAACATCTTCCAGAGAGAATAGTTCCGTTAAGGGTTCCTCTCCCTGGGTCATCATGCATTATTTATGCATGCCTAAACTGTGATGCTAAAGAATCACAGGAAGCTTTATATTTTGGTAGTTTTATGTTGCAGCAAAGGCAGTTCGTCGTTTGTCCGCCGACCACTTATTCTCTTAAGTATGCTAGCTTTCGGCTTCACCCATCTGAGGTACATGCCCGAATGACCCAGTTGTAACAATCGCAGAGGTGCTCCCTTTATGACCTAGCTGAACAAGCGGGAACATAGGGCATAAGCACAAAAGCCAGGAAACCCAGCTTGGCAAAAATTTAAGTCATAGAGGTGCATATAATGGCGAAGAAAGGACGTATATGAGCAAACAACATATATATATGGTGAGCTCTATGCTCAAAATAATAATAAGCTTCTATTGATAGAAGCCCCCAGTTGCGGTGAGGTGTGTACATTTAAGGATGCATGCCCCGCAAGTGTGTGGCTTACGCGAACACACATTAGAAATCATATAAAAAATGAGAAGATATTGAAAAGGGGAAAAAGGAATGAAAAAAGGTATATGTCCGGACTTAGGCGTAGAATCTTCGGAGCCGAGCAGCGTTCCATGGGTTCGGCTCTAAGCAATTATCTAATGCATTGCGAAGGCGATAGGCTCCTCCAGTGAGAACTTCATCTATAATGAAGGGACCCTCCCATTTGGGCTTGAGCTTGTCCGTTTTCTTCTCTGATAGGCGTAAAACGAGCTCACCGACATTATAGGTCTTTGCCCGCACTTCTCTGCTTTGATATCTCCGAGACTGCTGTTGATAGAATGCGAAACGTGCCTTCGCAACATCGCCCTCCTCCTCCAGGCCGTCTAGGTCGTCCTACCAATCGAGCTCGACTTCTCTCTCTTCGTACATGCGCACTCGAGGTGAGTCATGAATAATGTCGCAAGGCAAGACAACCTCTGCGCCGTACACCATAAAGAAGGGTGTGTGTCCGGTCGTGCGATTGGGCGTGGTCCGCAGGCCCCAGAGTATGGAATCGAGATCCTCAACCTAGTGCTTATCTGATTCCCGTAGGGAGCGCACTAGTCTGGGTTTGATGCCGCTCATTATCAGGCCATTAGCCCGTTTGACCTGACCATTTGTTTGAGGGTGATACACGGAGGCATAGTCGAACTTAATGCCCAAATTGGCACACCAAGTTTTCACCTCGTCGGCTGTGAAGTTAGAGCCGATGTCAGTAATAATGCTATGTGGAACGCCATAATGGTGTACAACACCGGATATAAAATCAATCACCGGTCCGGCTTCGACCGTTTTTACCGGTTTGGCCTCTATCCACTTGGTGAATTTATCCACCATAACCAACAGATAATTTTTCTTACGGCTTCCCCCTTTAAGGGGTCCGACCATGTCTAGCCCCTAGACCGCAAAAGGCCAGGTGATGGGGATAGTTCTTAAGGCAATGGGCGGCATGTGGCTTTGATTGGCGAAGAGCTGGCATCCTAGACAGCGCTCAACGAGGGCTTGTGCATCTGCTCGGGCCGTGGGCCAGAAGAAACCTGTACGGAAGGCTTTACTTACTAGGGCCCGGGCTGCGGCGTGATGGCCACCGAGGCCAGCATGTATTTCGTCCAAGAGTTGTTGCCCCTCCTCTTCGGAGATACACCTTTGAAGGACTCCGGTAGTGCTTTTCTTGTAGAGCTCTCCCTCGTGGACTTTATAGGCCTTAGAGCGTCGGACTATGCAACGAGCCTCGTTCTGATCGTTAGGGACCTCTTACCTATTAAGGTAGGCCAAGAAGGGTTCGGTCCATGGAGAAATAACCGCCATGATTACATGAGCGGAAGGTGTTGGCTCAGTGCTCGAGCCCCCGATGATATTCGAATCATGTTTGGCGTCTGGGCGTATGATCGGCGCCGGACTATTATTTTTGCTCTCATCCTGCCATACCACGGATGGTTTGAAAATCCTCTCAAAAAAGGTGTTAGGCAGGATGGGGTCGCATTTAGCACCCAAACGAGCAAGGCTGTCGGCTTCCTGATTACTATCTCGAGCCACATGATGAAACTCGAACCCCTCAAATCGAGCAGATATTCTAAGTATGGCATTGTGGTATGCCGCCATCTTTCGATCCTTTGCGTCGAATTCTCCATTTATTTGGGATATTGCGAGGTTTGAATCCCCACGCACTTCGAGGCGTTGTATGCCCATAGAAACGGCCATCTGGAGTCCATGCAGGAGCGCTTCATATTCGGCTGCATTATTGGAATCCGTATACATGATTTGTATTACATAACGGACTATGTCCCCTGTAGGGGATATTAGGATGACACCAGCCCCCAGTACGGCTAACATTTTGGAGCCGTTGAAGTACATCACCTAGTTGGAGTATGTGTTGTACTCTTTAGGGAGTTCGGCTTCTGTCCATTCGGCAAAATAAGTCAGCCAACACCTGAGATTTAATAGCTCGGCATGGCGTGTATGTTATTTCAAATGGTAAGAGCTCTATAGCCCATTTGGCAATGCGGCCGGTGGCGTCTCGGTTGTTTATGATATCGTTGAGTGGTACTTCCGAAGCCACAATGATCGAGCACTCTTGAAAGTAGCGCTGCAACTTTCGAGATGCCACGAAGACCGTATACGCTATCTTTTGATAGTGCGGGTATCGGGATTTGCATGGTGTAAGGACCTCCGATACGTAATATACTGGTTTTTGTGGTGGGAATTTATGTCCCTCTTCCTCTCGTTTGACAACGAGCACCGCGCTCACCACTTGGTGAGTTGCTGATATGTACAAAAGCATGGGTTCGCCTACATTTGGTGCGGTCAGGATTGGGTTGTTTGCTAACAAAGTTTTTATTTCTTCCAACCAGGCCATCGCCGCGCCCGTCCACTCGAAGTGATCGGTACGCCAGAGCAGGCGATAAAGTGGTAGTGCCTTTTCTCCCAGTCTAGAGATAAAGCGGCTCAGGGCTGCCACGCACCCAGCTTGTTTTTGGACCTGCTTTAGGCCTGGTTGTGTTGCCAATTGAGACAAGGCTCGTATTTTCGCGGATTTGCTTCAATTCCTCTATTGGAAACAATGAACCCGAGCAGTTTTCCAGCCGGGACACCGAAAACACATTTTTCCGGATTGAGCCGTATGTCATATGCTCGGAGGTTGTCGAATGTAAGGCGCAAGTCGTCCACCAATGACTCAACATGTTTGGTTTTGATGACTACATCATCTACATATGCCTCCACCGTCTTGCCAATTTGTTTTTCCAGGCATGTTTGAATCATGCGTTGGTAGGTGGCGCCGGCGTTTTTGAGCCCAAAAGGCATAGTGTTGAAGCAAAAAGGCCCATACGGGGTGATGAATGCTGTCGCGGCCTGATCGGATTCCTTCATCTCAATTTGATGGTATCCGGAGTATGCGTCGAGGAAGCACAATGAGTCGTGCCCTGCGGATGCATCAATGATTTGGTCGATGCGGGGCAGTGGGAAGGGGTCCTTAGGGAAAGCCTTGTTTAGGTCTTTGAAATTGACACAGAGGCGCCTGGACTTATCCTTCTTTGGCACCATGACCAGATTTGCTAGCCAGTCTGGGTGTCTGATCTCTCTAATGAATCCGACTTCAAGTAGTTTGGCTAGCTCCTCCCCCATAGCTTGTCGTTTGGGTTTGGAAAACCACCGCATTGTTTGCTTGACTGGTTTGAATCCCTTTACTATGTTGAGGCTATGTTCGGCCAATTTGCATGGGATTCCTGGCTTTTTCGAAGGGTGCCAGGCAAATATATCCCAATTCTCGCGCAGGAACGCACGTAATGCCGCATCGACCGTCGGATCCAGTTGTGCGCCAATGGAAGTTGTCTTCTTGGGGTCCGTCGGGTGAACTTGGAATTTGACTATTTCGTCTGCTGGCTTAAAAGAAGTGAACTTGGGCCTCTTATCGAGGATTACGTCATCTCTATTTACTTTGGAACGTAGAGTTGTGAGCGCTTAGGCCGCAAGGGCCTTGGATAATGCCTCAAGGGCCAAGGATGCGGTTTTGTTTTCAGCACGGAGTGCTATGTCCAGATCACTGGTGATGGTGATAACTCCGTTGGGCCCGGGCATATTGAGCTTCAAGTACCTGTAATGCGGTATGCATTGAAAGCTTGTGAATGCGTCTCGCCCCAGCAGGGCGTGATATCCGCTGTTGAAAGGTGCCACGTGGAAGATCAACTCTTCGGACCTGTAGTTCTCCAGCATGCCGAATACCACATCACGTTTAATTTTTCCCGAGCATCGCGCTTCTCGACTAGGGATAATGCCTCGAAAGGTTGTGCTGCTTTGCTCGATGCGGCTCTTGTCCATTTGCATTTTATCGAGCGTGTCCATGTAGATGAGGTTCAGTCTGCTGCCTCCGTCCATGAGCACCTTAGTGAGCCGAAAGCCGTCCATGATTGGGTTTAAGACCAAAGCGGCTGGTGCGTGGACTGATCGAGCCCTTGGTTCATCGTTGGCGGTGAAAGTTATCGCTCTATCGTTCCAAGCATTTGCTGCGGCTACTTGGTTGACTTTGGTGAGGTCGCGGAGCGCCCTTTTACGCTGATTATTTGAAGAAATGGTCTCGAAGACCGTAAAGACATTGAGACCGTAATCCTCCGAAGAGTATTTCTCTGAGGTAGTATTGGTGAGGATGGCCTCGCCGCTCTTAGCCACCTGTCGAAGTACCCAACATGCCCGAAGGTTGTGTGTTGGTTCGGTATTCGGCGTCATGTGTATCTGACAGGGCTTGTCGAGCCATTCATCAAGGCCGGTTCTCTGTCCCGTTAAGGGCTTAATTTTCTTGTCCGTGGTATGACGATCGGGTGCCCCGTGAGGGTGCATCCTTTTTGCCCGTCCGGTGGGTGGCTTAAAGGCAGGCGGTTCCCACCGGGCTATCTAGGCTTTCCAGGTGTTTCCCATTGTGCAGTACTTTTGTACTATGTGTGCCAAATCTACAAAGTGCAGTATGCGGTGCCAATTGAGAGCATTGAGAATCCCCTCATCCGTGCAGTTGCGGCAAAATATTGAAACCACATCGTCGTCGCAACAATCTTTAATCTTGTTTTTAACAAGGAGGAATCTGACCCAAAAATGATGGACTGTTTCCTGAGGTTGCTGCCACACATACATTAAGTCACATATGTCCGGAGGACCGGAATTTCTTGGGGAGTATTGCTTGTGGTGGGTGGGCGGGCTTAAATCCGAACCCTGACCCACTGAGGGATCCGGAGGTTGAAGAATTTCTGAGGTCACCAGCCCAGGATCCGGAGTGCCCTGGGAGTTTTCAGGCTCAACACATGGTTCTATGTTTAGAGGACAAGGGGTCTCTTCCCGAAGACGGGTGTCCGGCTCATGTGACTCGGAAATTCGAACATAGCTTGTTCTCAACCTGGGGGGAGAAGTGTCATTGGCATGTTCTTCCACGACCGCTACTGTATGGGTGATCGACGGGGACCTGATTTCCCTCTAATCGGGTTTAAGCCCAATCCAATCATAGTCTGTTGCGACCCCCAGGGCCGCGATGTGATCCAGCAGTTCGTTCAAAGACAAGATATCTGTCGGATCCATCTTATCGGAGTGTTCGAGGCCAATGCAGAGAAGATTTTTGGCAATTTGGGGGACCGCCTTTGGCTTAACGACCGAGCGGGCACCCATGGTGAAACTATGTCGAGTTGGAGGATCTGCCTAGGAACTTGGGCCCTGCCAGAGGTGATTTTGTCATTGATGATAAGGCGAGCCATCTATCATTCTATTGACGACACAGTGGAACTCTCAATGAAAGAACCAATGTCGGTGTCAAACTGGCTGATCTCGGGTAGGGGGTCCCGAACTATGCGTCTGAAGATCGAAGGTAACAGGAGACAGGGGAGACACGATATTTACCCAGGTTCGGGCCCTCTTGATGGAGGTAAAACCCTACGTCCTACTTGATTGTATTCGATGAGTATATGGGTTACAAGAGTTGATCTACCTCGAGATCGTAATGGCTAAACCCTAGATGTCTAGCCTATGTGATTTGCGATAGCCTCTACGGACTAAACCCTCCGGTTTATATAGACACCTGAGGGGCCTACGGTTGTACAGAGTCGGTTTACAGAGAAAGGAAACTACACATACGGTCGTCAAGCTTGCCATCCATGAAAAGAAGAGTCCCATCCGGACACGGGGGAAGGCCTTCTATCTTGTATCTTCATGGCCCATCAGTCCGGCCCATGCAACATAGCCCGGACACCCGAGGACCCCATAATCCAGGACTCCCTTAGTGCTACTGAGCTGGTGTGCTGCACATCCTCTTTTGGAATGCTTGTCATGGAGACCTAAGGCCTGAGGCCTTTGCGAAGCCCGCGGAAAGTTGGCGACGCCTTTGGAGAGGGAGTGTCCTGTTCCATGAAGTTGTCATCATCTAGCACCAGAGTGGTGACTTGAGCTGGTGGAGTACGTGGGGTCTCGTCTTGCAGAGGGGTGTCTTGTTGTTGTTGCTCAACCCATGAGTCATCTTGAGCAAGTGGCGTCAATGGACGACCAATTCTAATAAGTACACTGCTTGTGAGAGTAGGCGATGATACTGACTTGGGTTCGAGCTGAGGAAGGACTTCATCATCATTCACATTGTCTTCATGACCAATGTCTTCAGCTGCGTTGGGGTCAACAGCTGAAATATCTTCACTTTCTGGAGCCTATGTGGAAGCAGGCTCATGAATCACAAGGCGACGCTCGCAGTTGTCAGGTGGAGCAATAGAGATTAACTCAACATTGAGCGGTACTTGGGCAGAGGCACGCTCTTTCTTTGAAAACTTTGAAGCCTTAGTCTTCAACTTCCTTTTGGAGGGAGCATCATCAGATGTATCTTTAAGCTTCCTCTTACTGGCTTCGGCTTCGGCTTGCCTGGTCTTCTTCTGTTCAGAAGCTATTGAAGGGACCTTTGGCTTCGAGCCAGTCATGCTGGCAGGGAAGACAATGTTGGGTTGTTCCTACCGTTGAGCTTTGGGTATGGCTTTAGCAGACTCCTTCTTCTTTTTGGCAGCCATCTTAGGGTCGATGCCAGGATGCCCGAGAGCCTTTCTCTTCTCAGCTTCATTGTGTGCTTGCACACATTTCTGCGCTTAGTACTTCATGCGCTCGTGTGAGCCTTTGGCTTCTTCATGCTTCTTGTTGAATTCAGCCTTGAGGTCATTGATCATCTTCTTGAAGATTTGCACATCAGCCATGCTGAGCTTGGCCATGTGCTTCTTGAAGTGTGCCTTCTCATAATCAATCTTGTTCTTCAGCTCGACGATTTTCTGAGCCAGAGCAAGTTCATTTGCAATGGCTCCGTGAAAGGTGACGCTGATGTCCACTGGGAGCTGCAGATCATCAATGTTGATGCTTTGGTCCTCAAACCATTCATCAATGAAGTTGTTCAGAATGTCAGCATCAAAGAGAGGCAAATCATGGAAGATCCCAGTCTCTTGCTTGCTCTTGATCAACATCTCTAGAGCTTCATCACCAAGATCTTCATCACTAGATAGATCAATGGTGTTTTCTGCTACCTCTTGAGCACTGCGTTGGTTTTCCCCGAAGAGGAAGGGATGATGCAGCAAAGTAGCATAAGTATTTCCCTCAATTTTTGAGAACCAATGTATCAATCCAGTAGGAGGCTACGCGCGAGTCCCTCGTGCCTGCACAAAACAAATAAATCCTCGCAACCAACGCAAATAGGGGTTGTCAATCCCTATGAGGCCACTTACGAGAGTGAGATCTGATAGATATGATAAAGATAATATTTTTGGTATTTCTGTGATAAAGATGCTAAGTAAAATAAAGGCAAAGTAAATAGCAAAGTAGTAGGAGAACAATATGATGAAGATAGACCCGGGGGCCATAGGTTTCACTAGTGGCTTCTCTTGAGAGCATAAGTATTCTACGATGGGTGAACAGATTACTGTTGAGCAATTGACAGAATTGAGCATAATTATGAGAATATCTAGACATGATCATGTATATAGGCATCACGTCCGAAATAACTAGACCGACTCCTGCATGCATCTACTACTATTACTCCACTCATCGACCGCTATCCAGCATGCATCTAGAGTATTAAGTTAAAAACAGAGTAACGCCTTAAGCAAGATGACATGATGTAGAGGGATAGACTCATGCAATATGAAGAAAACCCCATCTTGTTATCCTCGATGGCAACAATACAATATGTGCCTTGCTGCCCTTACTGTCACCGGAAAAGGACACCGCAAGATTGAACCCAAAGCTAAGCACTTCTCCCATTGCAAGAAAGATCAATCTAGTAGGCCAAACCAAACTGATAATTCGAAGAGACTTGCAAAGATAACCAATCATACATAAAAGAATTCAGAGAAGATTCAAATATTATTCATAGATAGATTTGATCATAAACCCACAATTCATCGGTCTCAACAAACACACCGCAAAAAGAAGCTTACATCGAATAGATCCCACAAGAGAGGGGGAGAACATTGTATTGAGATCCAAAAAGAGAGAAGAAGCCATCTAGCTACTAACTATGGACCCGTAGGTCTGAGATAAACTACTCACACTTCATCGGAGGGGCTATGGTGTTGATGTAGAAGCCCTCCGTGATCGATGCCCCCTCTGGCGGAGCTCCGGAACAGGCCCCAAGATGGGATCTCGTGGATACAAAAAGTTACGGTGGTGGAATTAGGGTTTTGGCTCCTGTTCTGATCGTTTGGGGGTACGTGGATATATATAGGAGGAAGAAGTATGTCGGTGGAGCAACAGGGGGCCCACGAGGGTGGGGGGCACGCCTGGTAGGGTAGGGCGCGCCCCCTACCTCGTGGCCTCCTGTTACGTGCCTTGGCGTAGGGTCCAAGTCTCCCGGGTCTTATCTGTTGAGAAAATCACGTTCCCGAAGGTTTCATTCTGTTTGGACTCCATTTGATATTCCTTTTCTTCAAAACCCTAAAACAGGCAAAAAACAACAATTCTGGGCTGGGCCTCTGGTTAATAGGTTAGTCCCAAAAATAATATAAAAGTGGATAATAAATCCCAATAATGTTTAAAACAGTAGAAAACATAGCATGGAGCAATCAAAAATTATAGATACATTGGAGACGTATCATTTTCCTCATTGCGCAGACGGCGTCGAAGAGGTCACAGCAGCTTTGTGCTTCGTCTCTGGCGTCGACGCGACCTAGCAGTGGCGCTAAGGTTTGAGCAAGATGGCGAGGTGGAAGAGATAATGACCGCGTGGGTGTGTATTTATAAGGTAAAGGGTTGTGTAGCGTAATTACACAGGTGCCCCTAGCGGTTCACATCTGATGGACACGTGGCATGCGTGCAACTCATTGAGAGTTGTTCCAAGTTCCCACACACGCCTGGTTTGTTGGGTGGTCATTCCGGCTTCTCCGGTATTTTGGCACAAGAGATATAGCATTAAAAGCATATTTAAATGTGTGTCTTTGTATCTTCAGCTGACAAGGACGCAGTGAAGACATTTTACACATTTCAACAGAATGCGTATGACTAGATAGACAGAATTTGAGGAAGAAGCATAGAAGGGGTTAGGGTCCGATCACATTCACTTGGTTCAGAAGATGGCAAGTTTGAAGACATAGCTATAAGTGAATGTTGTAGAGGACAGAACACACACACACACACACACACATCGAAGACCAAATCAACATTGCGAATATAAACCTTGAGGACAAATCAATATTGAAGACAAACCAAATATGAAGATAATGTAGTTATGACGCTAAATGAAAATCTTCAGGAAAGTTTGGTGGTGGCGTCACCCACCGTATAGGAAGCATTAGACCTAGACATGATGCAAAATTATCATGGCGCTCCGAAGTCAAATTCCGTGTTAATGTATTCACACTTAGAGGGTAAGTCTTCATTGATTGAAGATATATGTTACTTCGTGTGTTGCACATCTAAGTCATCAACATGCATAAGTGTTAGGATGTGTGTCCATTCACAGGACATTCGAGGAATCTAAGATATTAAGCTCACACTGCAGCTTGCAAAACCTTTTCTCATCCAAGGGCTTTGTGAAGATATCTGTCAATTTCTCTTCAGTGTTGGCGTGAATGATATCAATGTCTTCCTTCATGACATGATATCTGAGAAAATGATGATGGATCTGAATGTGTTTTGTCTTCGAGTGCTGTACTGGGTTGTTGGCAATCTTGATGGCACTATCATTGTCGCAATAGAGTGGCACATGCTTCAGGTGAATTCCATAGTATTTGAGAGTTTTCTTCATCCATAGAAGTTGAGAGCAGCAAGATCCAGCAGCAATGTTTTCGGATTCAGCAGTGGAGAGTGATACACAGTTATGCTTCTTTGAAGACCAACAGACAAGAGATCGTCCAAGAAAGTGACATGTGCCTGATGTGGACTTGCGATCAACCTTGTCACCAACATAATCAGCATCTGAGAATCCAACTAGATCAACCTCTGAGCCCTTTGGATACCATAATCCTAGTGTTGGGGTGTAAGCCAAATATCGAAGAATTCTCTTCACATCTAAGTGATGCGATTCCTTTGGTGTTGGGGAACGCAGCATGCAATTTCAAAAAATTTACCTAAAATCACACAAGATCTATCTAGGAGATGCATAGCAACGAGATGGGAGAGTGTGTCCACGTACCCTCGTAGACCGAAAGTGGAAGCGTTTAGTAATGCGGTTGATGTAGTCGAACGTCTTCACGATCCAACCGATCCTGGCACCGAACGTACGACACCTCCGTGTTCAGCACACGTTCAGCACGATGATGTCCCTCGAGATCTTGATCCAGTTGAGGATGAGGGAGAGTTCCGTTAGCATGACGACGTGGCGATGGTGATGATGAAGTTACCGGCGCAGGGCTTCGCCTAAGCACTACAACGATATGACTGTCGGTGTCAAAACCGGCGGATCTCGGGTAGGGGGTCCCGAACTGTGCGTCTAAGGCAGATGGTAACAAGAGGCAGGGGACGCGATGTTTACCCAGGTTCGGGCCCTCTTGATGGAGGTAATACCCTACGTCCTGCTTGATTGTTCTTGATGATATGAGTATTACAAGAGTTGATCTACCACGAGATCGTAGAGGCTAAACCCTAGAAGCTAGCCTATGGTATGATTGTATGTTGTCCTACGGACTAAAACCTCTAGTTTATATAGACACCGGAGGGGGGATAGGGTTACACGGAGTCGGTTACAAGGGAGGAGATCTACATATCCGTATTGCCTAGCTTGCCTTCCACGCCAAGAAGAGTCCCATCCGGACACGGGACGAAGTCTTCAATATTGTATTTTCATAGTCCAACAGTCCAGCCAAAGGATATAGTCCGGCTGTTCGGAGACCCCCTAATCCAGGACTCCCTTAGTAGCCCCTGAACCAGACTTCAATGATGATGAGTTCGGCGCACAGTATTGTCTTCGGCATTGCAAGGCGGGTTCCTCCTCCGAATACTCCATGGAAGATTTCGAACACAAGGATAGTGTCCGGCTCTGCAAAATAATTTCCACATACCACCGTAGAGAGAATAATATTTCCACAAATCTAATCTGCTGACGCGTTTTGACAGCACGACATCACGCCATGGCCCGGTCATTATTCTAACCTTTTTTCTCAACCAGCACCGCACATATCGCGAGGCGGTTTTCTTGACACGTCTTGTCAAAGAAGAGATCGTGTTCCCCTTATTACGGGATTCTCATCAATATGAACGTGGGTAACCCAACCGTGCTTGTTGGCATGACTCCTCGATTTTAGGCGAGTTAAAAACGGCCGCGAGGAGGACGCTTGACATTCACCCTCTTTATAAAGAGGCCAAGACATGTCCCTTTTTCCTGTCGCGCTCAATCGAATCCTTCCCCCACCTCGAGTTCCAACACCCCAGGCTCAGGTCAGGCACTTCGGACCTTCAACCATGTCCGGATCCAACCTCCAAGGTCGGTGGATTCCTTCCTCTGTCACAAAGGAGGACATCAAGAAGCTTAGAGAGGCCAGATATCTGACCGCCGAAATTTCGCACAGGCTGCCCGCCCGAGGGCAGGTCATCCCCATTCCCGAACCCAACGAGAGTGTTGTGTTCGTCTCTCACTTCCTCTGAGGATTAGGCCTCGCTCTGGATCCCTTTGTTAGGGGGCTCATGTTCTATTATGGACTAGATTTCCATGATCTGGCCCCGGATTCCCTCCTTCACATCTCGTCGTTTATCGTCGTATGTGAGGCCTTCCTTCGCATTACCCCTCACTTCGGCCTATGGCTCAAGACCTTCAATATGAAGCCGAAGATGATCGAGGGGCGGCACGCAAAGTGCGGAGGTGCCGTAATAAGCAAAAGCGCTGATGCTCCATGGCCAGAGGGTTCCTTGCCAGAGGTGTCCAGTTTGTGGCAGTGGGAGTGGTTTTATATCACATCTCCCCGGAGTGCCAAGTGGGTAGCCGCCCCGGCCTTTCGCTCGGGCCCCTCACCACAACTGACGTCATGGATTAGCGAGGGGCTAAAGTGGGGTCCAACAAAAGATGTGCCGGTATTGTAGAGCCGCATCCAAGATCTCATTGAGTGAGTCGTCAACCTGCTCACAGTGATGCAAGTCATGCTAGTTCACCAGGTCCCGCCTTGCAAACGTAGACCTCTTCATTTGTGGGAGTTCAACCCGAAGGGACCGCGAATCATTCAGCACTTCCTCAGCATGACGCTCGAGTAGATGTACAAGTTGTTCTTTGGACCACAAATAAAGTGTCTGGACACCACTGAGGATGCAGGTCTAAGCTGTAATTGCCCGGATACCCAAGTAAGTAATCCCATGGCCGAACACACTGTTTCTATTATTTATCTTAACATCATTCTGAAAAGTCGCTCTTTGACCAGGACTGGATAACAAAGGTGAAGATGATCAGGTGTCCGGCCCCCTTCCCGAGGGCTTGGCCAATCTGGTACTAGACAGAATGCTGGAGCCGGCGCCTTATCAGGCGCCTCGAAGGAAGATAAAGGGGGGAATAAAGAGGCCGAAAGTGAGCCTCACTCACTACCCGTCCCAACTGAGGGAATGAGTGCCTCCGCGAAGGAGGATAGCAAGGGAGAAGAATCTGACATTCCCTCTCCCCGAGGAAGTAAGAGGACCACCTCTGAAGATCCGGAAACAGAGGTTTCCAAGCGAGGGAAGAAATCTTCGCCGAAGGGTCCTACCCCGGGGGGTACCCTTGCCGCACAGTGGCCGCAAGGGAATCAGCCCTCTACCAAGCTGTAAGTAATCAAAAAGTACTTAGTAGTGAAAATATCCTACCTTACTTCTGAACACAATAACCGAAGCTTATATCTTGTAGTTCGGATTGTAGCCCTTCTCGACAGAGTTCGTCTTCGGGGGATCTTCTTCCAGAGATGATGGAGAGCGAAACACCTCCCCCTGCCACCCCGCCTCATGAGGCAGGCGACCCTGAAGTGTCGTCGCGAAGGGTTTCTCCTGATCCGCCAAGGCTAGGGGGTAACCCCTTGGCCACCCGGAGTCCTCAGTATTCGGCCCCTAAAGAGAGCAACAGAAAGAGTCTGGAACCGTACAGTGTGCGGTCGGACGTACTAAAGGATCTTCTGGAGCAAGCGGCTATCTCAGAAGCGCATTGTACGCTAATGAGTACGGTAGTTGAAAGGATTTCATCCGCTGAAAGCAGATTGCATGAAGCTTTTATGAGTCTGCTGAAAGGCTTTGAGGTACGTGACATAGTGTATGTTTTTGACAGTACCGCACACGTTAGGTGTGCCCTATGCAAATAGTAGCCCCTGAGACTTTGGTTGTCGTTGAAAACAGCGGCAAACAGAGGATCATAGTCCCAGGTAATGACCAAACCGCCTTTATGTGCTGGTGGCTGAAGCTCCGGTGGCTAGTCGGACTGATGGGTTTGCCGAGCTAAAGCGGCAAGTTGATGCGGCAGATGCCGACATCGTGCTTGTCAATAAGCGGCTTGACGAGGCACAGGGTAAGTGATTTCTCCGGTGATCAATGCATAGTAGGAGGAGCATGATGCCAGTATCTTTAATATGTTGTGACTGTAGATGGAGCTGCCACCATGGAGACCCTTCGGGCGGAACTTGCCCAAGCCAAGGAGCAAGCCAGGCCGCTCGGAAGGTGGTCGAAGAGCTGACGGCCGAACAGGCCGCACATTGCCAGAGCAAGGAAAGAATGGCCAAGATGGCTGTTGAGTTGAAAGATGCCGCCGACCGTTACCAGCTTCTTGAAGAAGAAAACCGTGCGGAGGCAACGGACCTAGAGAAGGCCATGGTAGCATCCAAGGAAGCCCGTTCCAAAATACGAGCGGCGAAGGAGGAGCTGCATCAAGCTAGAGATATCATAGTTGGGAAGCCCTTTTTGTTGCGGACTAAGTTCGGAGATCCGAAGTATGCACCTCTTAATCAACTATGGAGTTCTGCGGACGCCTACGTGGATTTGGCGGCAAGTGCTGCTGATGCGGCCGAGTACTTCAAGGATCAAAAAGATCACGAAGTGGAAAAGCTGTTCTGGTTACAGTTCCATGCTCCAGTGTGTCCGCTGCTGTTGAAGGAGCAAATGGCTGAGTGGGCCAAGCTCCATAGGTTGTCCGGACTTGCCATGAAGTCTGTTGTGGATCATCTGTGGCCGGGAGGGCCAAGGCCGAATAGTTACTTTAGTTTAGTGCAACAATTCCTTGGTGTTGTGCCGCACATCGATGCTATGAAGAGGTCGGCGTGCATAGAGGGTGTGCGGATGGCCTTCGCCCGTGTCAAGACATACTGGGCGGAGATGGAGGCCACCACTGTTGCAACACAGGGTTCGGTCGTGGGCCGAGTGGCTGCCGAGCACTACTTTGAAGATGTTCTTGAAGGCGCTCGTTCGATAGAGGCTCAGTGCTCGAAGAATATTACATTCTAGTGACATGTGCTCCCATTGTAAAAACAATGTTTTATTGAGCTATCAAGGCTATGTTTATACTTTTGCCTGAAAGTATTATGATGCCTCATGTGCGGCCGTTTATGTAGATATGTATATAATCTGAAAGTTTGCAGTCGTCGGCTTCCGCCCCCACGCATATAATGCGGGGGTGTTCGCATAAAACGCGTATTCACACTTGATCCAACGTCTTGGTCCATTAAGGAGGTGGTAGCGCAGCGAACGAGGCAATCGGACTATATTGCTTTAACACTTTCACTTAGCCGTAGGAGTTTGATGGTGGGGCTACTACATAGCCCCTGGTACTTCTGCGCTCGTCCGAATACGGGGCGCGTACGTACATGACCGGGAAACGGCCCTTCATTAATGCGTAGGAATCCCGAAGATTCCGTTGAGTCGTCGAGTGGCTGACCAGTCTCACGCTTTATCATGACAGTCAGTTTTTGGCTTTCTCTACTGAGGTGCTTATCCGGATGAACCAGGGCACAATCGTAGTAGTTCTCCCAGTGCTACCTTAGCCGGTATAGCGGAACGTAAGGTACCAAAATGTGGGAGTCGGGCAAACCCAACATTTGACCAAAGACATGATTCGGAGCTGATGCATATAAGGCCAAACTCACGATGCCGAACACTCCCTAAGGTATTCGGTCTTTATAACATATGTCGGGCTGAACGAGGCCCTTAATAATAAATCCCGGGTGTCCAGGTACGTGCAATATCCTGACGTGGCCACATGCCAATACGTCGGCATCCTTCTCGGTTGTATTGAGTATCCAGAGGATGTGAACAACAAGAGACAGTAAAAAAGGTTTACGCAGGGTCTTAATCAAAAAAGAAACCTTTGAGCGGGTCCCCGCTGCACGTCTGCGCCTGTGTCTCCGTTGTGCCGTGTCCTGGACAGGTGTAGCAGGATTGTCATTTGTAAAAGAGAAGAACTTAGGTGAAAGTTGTCGTGCCAGAAAATTGGTTATTATAAATAAAGCGTTAAAATTCAAGATAAGTCAAGTTGAAACGGACTAGCCCTGATTACACGCGGGAAGCCCCTGGTACCGTCTAGGAGGGCTTGATCATCAAACCAATATCATGTATATGTAGTGGTGCACCGGGCTCGTCTAACCGTGTCTGTGGTCTTGACAACCTGCCATTTTTCTGGTTGGTGAGGCCGTCTAGTGCTCGGCGGGTAAAGCCGCCGCACATTTTTCCGTGCGTAGAGCACGCTCAGTATTTCCGCTAACTATGATGGTGCCATGTGGACCGGGCATCTTAAGCTTGAGGGAAGTGTAATGCGGGATTGCATTAAAACGGGTGAAAGCCGCTCTTCCGAGTATTGCCTGATAGCCACTTCGGAATGGAGCGATGTAGAAATTTAAACTTTCGCTTCAGAAGTTGTCAGAAGAACCGAATACAACCTCTAGTAATAGAGAGCCCGTGCAGCGGGCCTCTAGGCCTGGTATTACTCCCTTGAAGGTAGTAGTACAATGGCTTATTTTTGTCGGGTCTATCCCCATTTTGCGGGCTGTGTCCTGATATATCAGATTTAGACCACTGCCGTCCATGAGGACTCATGTGAGATTGTATCCGTTTATTATTGGGTCTAACACCAAGGCAGCCAATCCTTCATGCCGGATGCTTGTCGCGTGACCCCTGCGATCAAAAGTGATCGGGCAGGCCAACCAGGGGTTGAACCTAGGGGTGACGGGCTCTATGGCGCGTGTGTCTCGGAGTGCATGTTTGCTTCTCCTCTTTGCCACATGGATCATGTTGACTATTTTAACCTCTGGTGGGAATTTTTTCTGTCCTCCAGTGCTTTGCTGGCGAGGCTCGTCCTCGTCTTCGCTTGGTGTCTCCCCCCCCCCTTGTGTTCGGCGTTTAGCTTACCGGCCTACTTGAAGACCCAGCATTCTCTGTGGGTGTGATTTGCATGTTTATCGGGGGTGCCATGAATCTGACATAGTTTGTCAAGAATCTTGTTTAGGCCAGACGGTCCGTCTCTGCTGCCTTCGAAAGGCTTTTTCCGCTGACCTGGTCGAGAGCCCCTGAATCCGGCGTTTACCGCCATATTATCTGGGCTATCTTCTTTATTTCGACGCTTGCTTTTATTGCATCGTGGTTTTCCATTGCCATCCCTGACTTCGGATGTGCTTGGGTCGCTGGTGCTACTTCGGGCTAACCAGTTGTCTTCGCCCGCGCAAAAGCGGGTCATAAGACTTGTTAGAGCTGCCATTGTTCTCGGTTTTTCTTGGCCGAGGTGTCTAGCAAGACATTCGTCTCGGACGCTGTGTTTGAAAGCTGCTAAGGCTTCGGCGTCCGGACAGTCGATGATTTGGTCCTTCTTGGTGAGAAACCCGTTCCAAAGCTTTCGGGCGGACTCTCGAGACAGTTGAATTATATGACTTAAATCGTCTGCATCCGGAGTCGGACGTAGGTCCCTTGAAAATTAGCCCGAAAAGCGTCCTCGAGCTCCTCCCAACTTCCAATTGAGTTTTCTGGGAGGCTTTTCAGCCAGTGTCGAGCTGGTCCTTTAAGCTTGAGGGGCAAGTATTTAATGGCATGGAGATCATCTCCGCGAGCCATGTGGATATGGAGGATAAAGTCCTCAATCCAGACCCCAGGGTCTATGATATTGTCATACGCCTCTATGTTCACTGGTTTGAATCCTTCTAGGAATTCATGATCCAGCACCTCATCGGTGAAACATAGGGGGTGTGCGGCACCCCTGTACCTGGATGTACCATGGTATCCGGACGGTTGTGGTATTTGGTTTTGATTTTGTGCCGGAGCACACTTCCTAGATCCATAGATGGATCTGGTCGTACCGGATTTTTGGCGCATGTCCTCACGTACATCGTGTGTTGACTTATGTGTGTATTTGTTATCCGCTCTATCACGGTCACAAGGTGGTGGATCCGGCCAGTAGGCCGTTTCATTTTTTGGTTGTGTGGGCTCTGAGGCCTCGTCGTTGAATTCAGGTAACAGCTTGCGCTTTGGATAGCTCTTTGTGTGGTAACTTCCACCATACTTTGCTTCGTTGTCGAGCACTTTGTTCCACCTGCTGTTGAGTGTATTTTGTGCGGCCTTAAGCCTTTGCTTCTGCTTCTTCAGACTCCTCGCTGTGGCAATAAGCCTTATGCGGAGGTTCTCTTGCTCCAAGTGCGTTTCCGGGATGATGTGTGCATCTTCGTCTGGACTGTTTTCCTCCCTAGAGGGGGTTTGATGAGGTTTATACTCGGCGTCGCCGTGTTCAGGCGTCGGATCCGTACTATGTTCGCCGCTTGCAGCTTCATCGTGCTCTGCCGCCAGGGCCATGTGGTCGTCATTTCCTCTTGATTCTACTGGAGTGTTATTTTCTCTTGCGCTGTTATCGCTGTTTTTACTATGGCGGGATTTAGAGCGGCGCCGATGACGTCGGCGCTTGGGTTGCTTCTTGGAGGGGCCATCCTCCGCTGTCTCTTCGCCATTGCCTTGTTTGGGTGTATCCACCATGTATATGTCATGTGATGAAGTGGATGTCTGGCGCCCTGTGGGCGCTGGTTCCTGTTCGTCTCCTGCATCTTCGTCCATGCCGTCGATGTCTTCGGAGTCGAAGTTGAGCATGTCGGTTAAGTCGTCGACAGTGGCTACTAAGTGGGTGGTGGGCGGGCAGCGAATTTCTTTGTCGTCCGTATCCCATTCTAGCCGGACATAGTTCGGCCAAGGTTCTCCTAACAGGGAGAGAGACCTTAATGAATTTAGCACATCGCGGAAGGGCGAGTGCTGAAAGATATCCGCGGAGATGAACTCCATGATCGGCGCCCAGTCGGATTCAACAGGCACGGATGTAAGCGGCTCGGAGTCCGTGGCCGGAGGTGAATCCAGTGGTTCGGCGACACGGCTCTCGTAAGGGGTGAAGTCAGTATCCGGCTCTATCGCCACTGAGAGTGCGGCCTCCATGGTGGGGTCTATCCCTCCGCTCTCGGATGGCGCGATTTGCTCCGGATTGACGGCCGGAGTAGTTGCACATGCGATTTCCCGAATATTGTCCGACGACAGAGTTACGTCATGCTCGTCGTGACTGTGTGGCGCACCTGACATGGGCTCGAATCCGTCGAAGATCAAGTCTCCGCGGATGTCGGTAGTGTAGTTTAAGTTTCCGAACCTGACCTGATGGCCACGGGCGTAGCTCTCGATCTGCTTTAGATGTCCAAGCGAATTGGCCCGCAGTGCGAAGCCGCCGAATACGAAGATCTGTCCGGAGAGGAAAACCTCACCTTGGACTGCATCGTTACCGATGATCGAAGGAGCCATCGGGCCTTACGGTGACGGCACAGTGGAACTCTCAATGAAAGCACCAATGTCGGTGTCAAAACCGGTGGATCTCGGGTAGGGGGTCCCGAACTGTGCGTCTAAGGTGGATGGTAATAGGAGGCAGGGGACACGATGTTTACCCAGGTTCGGGCCCTCTTGATGGAGGTAATACCCTACGTCCTGCTTGATTGTTCTTGATGATATGAGTTTTACAAGAGTTGATCTACCACGAGATCGTAGAGGCTAAACCCTAGAAGCTAGCCTATGGTATGACTGTATGTTGTCCTACGGACTAAACCCTCCGGTTTATATAGACACCGGAGGGGGCTAGGTTTACACAAAGTCGGTTACAAGGGAGGAGATCTACATATCCGTATTTCCTAGCTTGCCTTCCATGCCAAGGAGAGTCCCATCCGGACACGGGACGAAGTCTTCAATCTTGTATCTTCATAGTCCAACAGTCCGGCCAAAGGATATAGTCCGGCTGTCCGGAAACCCCCTAATCCAGGACTCCCTCAATGACCGAGGTGGTAAACTATGGAGGGGGCACCGCACACGGCTAAGAGATGTTTGTTGTGCCTTTGGGGTGCCCCCCGCCTCTGTATATAAAGGGGAGAGGAGGAGGCGGCCGACCTAAGGGGGCGCACCATAAGGGGGAGTAGTAGGACTCCTAGTCCAAGTAGGATTCGGCCCCCCTCCTTCCTTCCACCGAGAGGGAAAAGGGGAAGGGAGAGAGAGGGAGAAGGAAAGAGGGGGGCCGGCCCCCTCCCCTAGTCCAATTCGGTTTGGGCAAGGGGGGCGCCCCTCTCACGTGGCCTTTCTCCTCTCCTCCAATAAGGCCCAATACTTCTCCCGGGGGGGTTCCGGTAACCTCCCGGTACTCCGGAAAAATGCGCGAACCACTCGGAACCATTCCGATGTCCAAATACAACCTTCCAATATATGAATCTTTACCTCTCGACCATTTCGAGACTCCTCGTCATGTCTGTGATCTCATCCGGGACTCCGAACAAACTTCAGTCATCAAATCACATAACTCATAATACAAATGGTCATCAAACGTTAAGCGTGCGGACCCTACGGGTTCGAGAACTATGTAGACATGACTGAGACACATCTCCGGTCAATAACCAATAGCGGAACCTGGATGCTCATATTGGCTCCTACATATTCTACG
This sequence comes from Triticum urartu, assembly GCF_003073215.2. Taxonomy (NCBI): domain Eukaryota; kingdom Viridiplantae; phylum Streptophyta; class Magnoliopsida; order Poales; family Poaceae; genus Triticum; species Triticum urartu. The sequence continues at coordinate 5,663 of NW_024112689.1, read as the reverse complement.
AAGATCTTTATCGGTCAAACCACATAACAACATATGTCATTCCCTTTGTCATTGGTATGTTACTTGCCTGAGATTCGATCGTTGGTATCATCATACCTAGTTCAATCTCGTTACCGGTAAGTCTCTTTACTCATTCCATAATACATCATCCCGCAACTAACTCATTAGTCACATTGCTTGCAAGGCTTATAGTGATGTGCATTACCGAGAGGGCCCAGAGATACCTCTCCGATACTTGGAGTGACAAATCCTAATGTCGATCTATGCCAACTCAACAAATACCATCGGAGACACCTGTAGATCATCTTTATAATCACCTAGTTACGTTGTGACATCTGATAGTACACAAGGTGTTCCTCCGGTATTCGGGAGTTGTATAATCTCATAGTCAGAGGAACATGTATAAGTCATGAAGAAAGCAATAGCAATAAAACTAAACGATCAACATGCTAAGCTAATGGATGGGTCTTATCCATCACATCATTATCCTAATGATGTGATCCCGTTCATCAAATGACAACACATGTCTATGGTCAGGAAACTTAACCATCTTTGATGAATGAGCTAGTCAAGTAGAGGCATACTAGGGACACTTTGTTTTGTCTATGTATTCACACATGTATCAAGTTTTCGGTTAATACAATTCTAGCATGAATAATAAACATTTGACATGATATGAGGAAATATAAATAACATCTTTATTATTGCCTCTAGGGAAAATTTCCTTCAGTCTCCCACTTGCACTAGAGTCAATAATCTAGTTCACATCGCCATGTGATTTAACACCAATAGTTCACATCGCCATGTGACCAACACCCAAAGGGTTTACTAGAGTCAATAATCTAGTTCACATCGCCATGTGATTAACACCCAAAGAGTACTAAGGTGTGATCATGTTTTGCTTGTGACTTGTGAGAGAAGTTTAGTCAACGGGTCTGCCACATTCAGGTCTGTATGTATTTTGCAAATTTCTATGTCTACAATGCTCTGCATGGAGCTACTCTAGCTAATTGCTCCCACTTTTAATTTGTATCCAGATTGAGACTTAGAGTCATCCGGATTAGTGTCAAAGCTTGCATCGACGCAACCCTTTACGACAAACTTTTTGTCACCTCCATAACCGAGAAACATATCCTTATTCCACTAAGGATAACATTGACCGCTTGATACGTCTATTTTGCATCATGTTTTCTTACTTTTATTTATAATGTTTTTATCCATAAAAATGCTTTTTGGAGTAATTCTAATGCATTTTCTCTCATAATTTGCAAGGAACACACCAAGAGGGAGAATTCCGGCAGTTGGAAATCTGGACCTAGAAAAGCTACGTTAGGCCACCTATTCTGCACAACTCCAAATGGGCTGAAACTTTACGAAGATTTTTTATGGATTATTTAAGAAATATTGGAGTCAATAAACACCAGAGGGGGACCACCAGGTGGGCACAACCCACCTGGGCGCGCCAGGCCCCCCTGGCACGCCCTGGTGGTTTGTGGCCTCCTCGGCCCACCTCTGGTGCCCATCTTCCGGTGTATGAGTGGTTTTGACCTAGAAAAAATAATAGGAGAACTTTCAGGATGAAGCGCCGCCGTCTCGAGGAGGAACTTGGGCAGGAGCACTTTTGCCCTACGGCGGAGCGATTCTGCCGGGGGAACTTCCCTCCCGGAGGGGGAAATCATCGTCGTCGTCATCACCAACAACTCTCCCATCTTGGGGAGGGCAATATCCATCAACATCTTCACCAGCACCATCTCATCTCAAACCCTAGTTCATCTCTTGTATTCAACCTTGTTACCGGAACTATAGATTGTTGCTAGGGGGTGACTAGTAGTGTTGATTACATCTTGTAGTTGATTACTATATGGTTTATTTGGTGGAAGATTATATGTTCAGATCCAATATGCTATTTAATACCCCTCTGATCTTGAGCATAATTATTATTTGTGAGTAGTTAATTTCGTTCTTGAGGTCACGGGAGAAATCATGTTGCAAGTAATCATGTAAATTTGATATGTGTTTGATATTTTGATAGTATGTATGTTGTGATTCCCTTAGTGGTGTCATGTGAACATCGACTACATGACACTTCACCATATTTAGGCCTAAGGGAATGCATTGTGGAGTAGTAAATAGATGGTGGGTTGCGAGAGTGACAGAAACTTAAACCCCAGTTTATGCACTATTCCGTAAGGGACCGATTGGATCCTAGAGTTTAATGCTATGGTTAGATTTTATTCTTAATACTTTTCTCGTAGTTGCGGATGCTTGCGGGAGGGTTAATCATAAGTAGGAGGTTTTTTCAAGTAAGAATAGCACCTAAGCACCAGTCCACCCACATATCAAATTATCAAAGTAGCGAACACAAATCAAACCAATATGATGAAAGTGACTAGATGAAATTCCCGTGTACCCTCAAGAACGCTTTGCTCATTATAAGAAACCGTTTTAGCCTGTCCTTTGCCTCAAAAGTATTGGGCTACCTTTCTGCATACTTGTTAAAATTATTGTTACTTGCTCGTTACAAATTACCTTGCCATCAAACTACTCGCTACTTACAATTTCAGCACTTGTAGACACTACCTTACTGAAAACTACTTGTCATTTCCTTCTGCTCCTCGTTGGGTTTGACACTCTTACTTGTCGAAAGGAGCTACAATTGATCCCCTATACTTGTGGGTCATCAAGGCTATTTTCTGGCACCGTTGCCGGGGAGTGAAGCGCTTTTGGTAAGTGGAATTCGATTTTATATAGTGTGCTGAAATTTATTGTCACTTGTTACCATGGAAAAAAAATCCTTTGAGGGGTATGTTCGGGGTACCTTCACCTCGTCCGGAACCACAATTAATTGCCCCTCAACCTACAACACCTACTGAAAATATTGAATATGAAATTCCTTCGGATATGATAGAACAACTGCTAGCTAATCCTTATACAGGAGATGGAACCGAACATCCCGATATGCACTTGATATATGTGGAAAAAATTGGTGGATTGTTTAAGCTTGCAGGTTTACCCGGAGATGAGGTGATGAGAAAGGTTTTCCCTTTATATTTTAAGGGAAAAGCATTGGCATGGTATAGGCTATGTGATGATATTGGATCATGGAATTGGAATCGTTTAAAATTAGAGTTCCACCAAAAAAATTATCCTATGCATCTAGTTCATCGTGATCGGAATTATATATACAAGTTTTGGCCTCGTGAAGGAGAAAGTATCGCTCTATCTTGGGGGAGGCTTAAGTCAATGTTATGTTCATGCCCTAATCATGAGCCCTCAAGAGAAATTATTATCCAGAATTTTTATGCTCGGCTTTCTCGTAATGATCAAACGATGCTTGATACTTCTTGTGTTGGTTCTTTTATGAAGAAGACTATTGAATTCCGGTGGGATCTTTTGGAAAGAATTAAACACAACTCTGAAGATTGGGAACTCGACGAAGGTAAAGAGTCAGGTATTAAACTTAAGTATGATTGTGTTAAATCTTTTATGGATACCGATGCTTTTCAAAAGTTTAGCACTAAATATGGACTTGACTCTGAGATAGTAGCCTCCTTTTGTGAATAATTTGCTACTCATGTTGAACTCCCTAAGGAGAAGTGATTTAAATATTACCCACCTATTAACGAAGAAATTAAAGAACCGGTACTAGTTAAAGAAGAAGCTATACTTTATAATGTTGATCCAGTTGTACCCTACTGCTTATTTTGAGAAACCTCCTTTTCCTGTTAGGGTAAAGGAACATGCTAAAATTTCAGCTATGGTTAACAAAAGCTCTGTTAGAACACCTAAACCAGATGAACAAATTAGAGTTGAACCTAATATTGCTATGGTTAAAGATCTCTTGGAAGAAGATGTGGATGGGCATGTTATCTACTTCTGTGCAGAAGCTGCTAGAATTGCCAAACCCGAAAAAGGGATAAAAATAGACCAGTTGTTGGCCTGCCTGTCATTTCAGTTAAAATAGGAGATCACTGTTATCATGGTTTATGTGACATGGGTGCTAGTGTGAGTGCTATTCCTTACAAGTTATATCAAGAAATTAGGGAAGATGTTACTATTAAACTCGCAAATAGAGACACTATATCACCTTGTGGGATTATTAGAGATGTTGAAGTCTTGTGTGGGAAAATAAAATATCCTACTGATTTTCTTGTTCTTGGTTCCCCACAAGATGACTTTTGTCTCGGTAGACCTTTCTTGAACACAGTTAATGCTAAGATAGATTGTCAGAAACAAACTATGGGTGTTAGCTTTGGTGATGAGTCTCATGAGTTTAATTTTTCCAAGTTTAGTAGGAACCATCATGAAAAAGAATTGCCTGGCAAGGATGAATTAATTGGTATTGCTTCTATTGTTGTGCCACCTACTGATCCTTTAGAACAATATTTGCTAGACCATGAGAATGATTTACATATGCATGAAAGAAATGAAATAGATAATATTTTCTTTCAACAACGTCCTCTGCTTAAACACAATTTGCCTATTGAAACTCTGGGAGGTCCTCCTCCACCTAAAGGTGATCCTGTGTTTGAATTAAAACAATTTCTAGACACTTTGAAATATGCTTATCTTGATGAAAAGAAGATATATCCTATTATTATTAGTGCTAACCTTTCAGAACATGAAGAAGAAAGATTATCGAAAGTTCTAAGGAAGCACCGGGCTGCAATTGGATATACTCTTGATGATTTAAAGGGCATTAGTCCCACTCTATGTCAGCACAAAATTAATATGGAACCTGATGCTAAACCAGTTGTTGATCACCAACGTCGGTTAAATCCGAAGATGAAAGAGGTGGTAAGAACAGAAATATTAAAACTTCTGGAGGCAGGTATAATTTATCCTATAGCTGATAGTAGATGGGTAAGTCCTATTCATTGTGTTCCTAAGAAGGAGGTATTAATGTTGTTCCTAATGATAAGAATGAACTCATTCCACAAAGAATTTTTACAGGCTATAGAATGGTAATTGATTTTAGAAAATTAAATAAAGCAACTAGAAAAGATCATTACCCTTTGCCTTTTATTGATCAAATGCTTGAAAGATTATCTAAGCACACACACTTTTGGTTCCTTGATGGATATTCTGGCTTTTCACAAATACATGTTTCTCAACCTGATCAAGAAAAGACCACTTTTACTTGCCCATTTGGAACCTATGCTTATAGACGTATGCCTTTTGGTTTATGTAATGAACCTAACACTCAAGAAAGCCTTAATATTTGCACCTATTGTTCAACCACCTGGTTGGAACTTGCCTTTTGAAATTATGTGTGATGCTAGTGATTATGTTGTTGGTGCTATTCTAGGACAAAGAGTTTATAAGAAACTTAATGTTATTCATTATGCTAGTAAAACTCTAGACAGTGGTGAAAGGAATTGTGCTACTACTAAAAAAGAATTCTTAGCAGTGGTGTTTGCTTGTGATAAATTTAGACCTTATATTGTTGATTCCAAAGTAACTTTTCACACAGACCATGCTGCTATTAAATATCTTATGGAAAAGAAAGATGCTAAACCTAGACTTATTCGTTGGGTTCTCTTGTTAAAAGAATTGGATTTGCATATCATTGATAGAAAAGGAGCTGAGAACCCCGTAGCTGATAATTTGTCTAGGCTTGAAAATGTGCTTGATGACCCACTTCCTATTGATGATAGTTTTCC